>NC_086271.1:1800000-1985000 GCF_021018805.1 Prinia subflava
GTATTAGAAATTATGGAAATAATTTAACAGCATTTAGCTGGTCAAGAGGTATCTTTCCAGAAAATTTGTATCTCAATCTGCAATTAAACATAACCTTAATTCTGAATTTTCAGAGGATCAGAAATCCCATTATATCTCTCCCTCTTTATGCTTCTTTCCTCTTTAAAACAAATTAGTAACATTTACATTCATATGAAGGTAAAAGTGGGGGGAAAAGAAAGAAAATATGGCCCAGGTGTGTTCAAAAAATGCTGCAATCCTAACAGCTCTTTGCCACGAAGTTGTTTTCTTTTTTGCACCACAGCTCTCCCTGAAAGATGAGAAATGTCTTCTCACTGTGGTGAAGACTCACATCGATGAAAGTGGAATGGCTTTTTATCATCTCTTACTGGAAGGAATAGCTGGAGGTCCAGGACAGGAGGCGAGGGGAAATATTTTGATTATTTGCAAGATCTCTAATAGTCTTCCTCTGGATTTTTTTCTTTTTCACACTTCTAAATCTTCCATTCCAAGAGCTGGTTACTGCTCATACCAGACCACCTTCATTTCTTACATAAGTAAGAAAGAAACAGCATAGTAACAAGAAGAAAATACTCTTGCCAGTACTTCTCCTATACCTGTCATTGCCAGAAGAAAGCAAATAAATCCACAAAGCTTCACCTCCCTTGAGCTTGTTTACATTTCTATGCACTTTTCTTCCTCTACAGGCCCACAGGCCTTTTTTAGAACAAAGTCCATCTACAGATCTTAATTCTTCCCTGGTCTCTGTCTCCTACTGGCAGTTTTCTCTAGTCCTTCCTTTCTTTTCCAGCTTACAAAGCCAACTGGGTACAGTTGTTTCTAAATTCAACATTTGTCCCATAGATCTTCAGGTGCAATCTGTCACGTGCCCAAAGGTCTGGCTGTTATAAAAATATTATAGAATTCACTAAACCAGTCATTATTACTGTAGATATTGATACTAAAAATGCTAAAAGGATAGCTTTTTGCATAATAGCCCTTCTAAAAAGGGTATTGCAGAATTTGCCTGATGTACTATCTATTAATAAAATTCCATGCTCATCAAGGAATTCTTTTGCTATGCCTAAACCTTTAAATTAAAAGACTGGAAATGGCTTGCGTGAAGATAAACCTGTCTAAAAACAATGCTGGTTTTTTCTGCTGAGGAGTAATTATCCTGAAAATCTGTGGAGCCTCCATTGTGAAAATCACTAATCTCTCTAAAATAATGATTTGTAGTGACCCTCCAGAAGCAACTGAAGCTGCTCAATTTAATAACAAAATCCTCTCTGCCATCCCCAGTTTTGTCAAACCGGGAAATAAAAACCACAGCTTTGCTCTGGTTGCTTTTTTTTTTTTAGTGAATTTGATGCTGTTGTCTGATGGTCAGACAGAGATTGAAATTCTCAGTCAAGCAGGGAGAAAGCTGTGGTGCAGACACAGAGGCAGATGAATTGCTTTCCTATTTTGGCTGGTTTAGGAACCTTTTCAAACCTTACTGCAATTATATTTTTTTCTAAAAACAT
Source organism: Prinia subflava (assembly GCF_021018805.1). Taxonomy (NCBI): domain Eukaryota; kingdom Metazoa; phylum Chordata; class Aves; order Passeriformes; family Cisticolidae; genus Prinia; species Prinia subflava. The sequence continues at coordinate 1,801,527 of NC_086271.1, forward strand.
CCTCTTGTGACAAAACAAATCCAAGGGATGAAGAAATTACAGTTTCCAGCAGCCTGTTCCCAATAGCTAATTATCCCTGTTTCTAGTGGGGTTGATTTTTAATCACACAATGTTCCCCAAAACCATGAAGGATTAGACCAGGCTGAGGCCAATAGGTGTCTTGTTGGATGTGTTAGTGACAATGATATAGAAGTGCTCCAGATCAGAAAACTGAACAGCACAGTGATCAGGGCTGCATATATGTGCAGTGCTCACTGTCTTTATTATCTCCTTGCATTTGTTGCCAGAGTCAGAACAGGAGGGAAATATTTGCAGCTGCTCTGATCTGTTGGTAATGGGTCAGGGCTGGGCTAGGGGATGTGCTTTAATAATTCTCTGAGGTGAATGCTAGACTGCACAGTGTATTCTCACTAAGCATCATGAGTAAGGTCTTCATCTTTCTTCAGAAGAGGAATCTCTTCTCAAGCAGTCTGGTTCACAGTTCTTGCATTTCTACCTAATCAGGAACAAATTTAATTGTAACAGTTCCTTTTTTATTCAATTAATTTTAGAATTGTTCCCTGCATTTTTCCTGGCCATAGGTTTTGATTTCTTTGATGCTATTCATTGTCACCACCAGCATGTTTTTACAGTAGTTCCCAGTGCAGTGAAAGCTGTCCTTTCAAAGAATCAGTGTCTCTGTGTGTATTTGTGAATAAGTGGCACTTTGGTTTGTGTGCATGTAACCAACATAACCATAAGCTGCCACTGATTTCTAGTTCTGTGATCAGTTCCTTTGTATCTGCCCAGAGGAGCTGAATTATTGATGGAAATTTTACCCACACTGGAATAATGTCTGGGTAAGAAATAGTCTGTAGTTTTTGAAATTCCAAAAAATACTAGAACTGCTATCATCACACTTGGAGCAGTGCCACTAAGGAAAGCCTTTTCCCCACTACACGTGACACATGGCTTAGAAAGTCAGATGTTTGATTCTGAGAAATGATTTGTGCATAGCTCCTTGTTTGCCTGGAGAATGTTGATGAGAGACATTTAACTTTATTTTCTTTAGATTTGTCCTTGACTCAGGAACTGGTATAACCTTTCTTGACTTTGAGAGCTATTCCCTCTCTCCTCCTGTTCCACACACATAATTCAACAGAAATTGTTGTTTGCATTTAAATGATGTGCTTTTTGTGAACGATGCTCACATCAGGTATAAATTCCACAATGACTCCTACTTTGGCTAAACCCGTGTCCAGTTTACAAGATTTCAGTGGAATACAGAAAAGATGACTCCACTCAGATTACAACCAGGCACTTCTGTACCAGTGTTTGGTCCAAGTTGGTATTTAGTGTAACTAAACTATTTGTGTGTTGTAATCCAGACAAAGCATGAAGAGGGCAAAACTAGTTCAGGAGAGATATAAAAACTTCTGTTGTTTTGTATGGAGTCTGGCTGAATATATTCATTGATACTCTTGTACATCAGCCTCTGGGGCAGCTGTCTTTTGCTGTCTCTATTCTCCAGAAGCAGCAGCATTTTCCAAAGTGCTGCCTGGTGTTTTACTAACAAACTTTGCTGTCTAGAGTCCTGAATCTTATTTTGGGCTTTGTCTCCAAGGCTGAGGGAGGCATTCCTCTCAAAGAGAGACACGATTTCTGAGCCAAAGAGCCCAGCTCTTGTCAGTGCCTAAATATTTTCTGGTGTGCCCTGCTAAGTCTGAGCACATTCCCATGCACATCTTCATCTGTTTTGTGCAGGGACACACTCCTCATTAAAAAAAGACAAGTAAAATCAAGAGATTACAGAGCGAGATTTAAAAATACCTCTAAAATAGTTCAAGGTCTTTACTGGTAAGAACTGGAGGCAGCTGTGTAATCCTCGAAGGCTTCTATTTTAAGGATAATTCCAAAAAGGGACACAATTCTGTGGCTGGTTATCACAAGAGTGATGTTCCTGGACTATTTTCGCTTGACAGGGCTAAAAGGAAAAGACAAGAGAAAGACAAGTTAGAAAAGCTGTTGATATTCAGACTTCCTTGTATTCATGTTTTTAACTGATTATTTGAAATGTGTACTTTAAATGTATTTTAGCTGGCTATTTTTGACAAAAGTGATTGGAATCCTGTGTACAATAATTACTACTGATTTTCATGCCAATTGCAGAATCTTTGTGGGGTGCTGGTGTGTATATGCAAATATGCATGCTCCTCTCTTCCTCCGCTGTAAGGAAGTGATTAATCAATTAGTGGAATGATATAACCCCTGTAGAACTAGATCCTTCATTCTAGATATTTCACACTGAAAAGAGTGGAAATAATTTCATATTTGGCTGCAATTTTCAATTGATTTGGAGTAACTTCATCCTAAAAATGCACTCAGTAAATACACAACACAGTGACAGAACGTGATTAGTGTGCATACAGCTTTTCCCTTGTGAGGTAGTGAGCAAGCAATGCTTTTTCATAAACAGTTACACCAAACCTCAAACAGTTCAGTAACTAAAGATAATGAGAGTCATAATAAGTATCTTCTTTGTGAATAAGCACTGGAAGTGGTAAGAAGGCTCTGCAATCTTTGATGTATTTCGTGTATTTACTCAGCTTTTTCCCGTGGTGGTTCTGAATTGCACTCCAAGGGGTTCTTCAGCTGTGGCATCACACGGACACTGCCACTGCTGGCCACACTGCCGTGCCAGTAGGAGCTGGTCTGGCTGCAAACAGATCACTGAAGAGATCTGTGCTTATTTTAACAACTGCTTAGCCTCAGGTGTTACTTTGTGGCCTTTCATCATTCAGAGTTCTGAAATGGATAAAATGCAGTAAATGCTGGGATGAAGGCTCTCTGCATGCCGCTGGTGTTGCACAGTCTTCCCTTTAAAAGTAGGGATTTTTGCTCCTCATCTCTCCTTCTGTTCCCATGCAGGGTCACCAATACCTGTGGGCATTGATGTGCAGGTGGAGAGCATTGACAGCATTTCTGAAGTTGACATGGTGAGTAGAGCTGGAGTAAAGGATTTCACTAAAAATACAAGTGGTTCAGAAGCATCCAGCTGGATGATAGACAATACTGTAGTTAAAGAAAGCAAACCCTAAAGAGCACCTCCTTGCCTTGATGCATGCATTTAAATTAGTAAGAGTTGATTTTCTCCCTGGGCCAGAGAACAGCGCAGGGTGGGCAGTGCTCTGGTTTGAAAACTCCAGCTATTCAATAAACACCCTGGGCTTCCACAGGAGTTCTCATATACTCATATACTCTGTATACTCTGCATACTCTTATCTGCCTGATGAGACTTCATGTCTTCGGCTTGTTTTGCCTATGCAAATCTGAATATTCCATCATTGTGGCAGGGGTGTAGCTGTGATCATAACAAATGGAAAGAGAAACATCATTCCAGAAATGGTCCTGGGAAGGAGAGGCTGCAATTAGGGCCTGTGGGACTGGAATGCAGGCTGTTCATTCTTCAGCCCAAATTGTCACTAATATTGTCAGTATGAACTCCTTTACAAACCTACCAAATCACAAAATCATATTACAGGGCCATAAAATCCTGTTACAGGGGAAGATCTAATACTCTCTTCACAGTATTCTTATCAGAAGCAATTGTTCTACTGAGATAAATGGTGTCTGCCTAATAATACAAAATTTATGTAGATGAACACAGAGCAGTCAGGCTGTGCAGAAGCTCACACTGGCTTTGCAGCATCCTCTTCTTCTCTTCCCCCATGTATGTTTGCAATTGTGATGTTTCTCTAAATAGGATCAAAAAATATTGGAAATAATCTTTTATATTTAAAAATACTGTAGTTATTGTAATTGTGGTAAAATTTAATTGCTTGCTCTTATGATATTCATTATATTGTTTCTTTAAGATGTATTTAATTAAGAAATGTACTAATTTAGCCCCTGTGCAATATTTGTACAAAATGTACAGATTTTTTTAAATTGACCAAGTGCTCATGAAGAACTCAAATCAATCCCTTTGTAAAGGAAACTTAAAGGAAGCATAGTCCATTCTTGGAAAAGGTTGTGAAGATTTCCAGAGGAAATTTTTCCTTTTTTTTCATTTTCCATTTTTTTTCCATTCTCTTTTTTCCATTTACCTTTGGTTGGCTTTAAAGCCTCTTTATCACTGCACAGCTGGCCCAATCCAGAAGACCACTGAAATATGTAGAAGTTTTATCTAAAATAAATGAAATCTGAGTCTCAGACACCAGGGACAAGACAACCAACCAAAATCTCAGCAATATTCACATTCAAACTCAACGAGTGATACTTGATTCCTCTCATTAAGGATCTTTCAGATAATGTCCAGAGAAGAAATGAATCCTTTGCATAAATAATTTGTCGTGTTTTCTGTTGCACTTGACTAATACAAGCATTGTCTCCTTTTATTTTGAATGGAACAAAGGACTTCACAATGACTTTGTATCTCAGACACTACTGGAAGGATGAGAGACTCTCATTCCGTAGCAACAAAAACAAAAGCATGACCTTCGATGGGAGGCTGATAAAAAAGATCTGGGTGCCTGATGTGTTTTTTGTGCACTCCAAAAGATCTTTCATCCATGACACAACTGTGGAAAACATCATGCTCCGAGTGTACCCCGATGGCAACGTCCTCTTCAGTCTGAGGTGAGGAAATACCTTTCCCTAAGAAAATCCAGGGCTGCAATTGTCATGTACTGGCTGTAATTGAAATTACTGGAAATACTGGGAGATAAGATTCTCATAGTGGGCTGGCATTAATCCCCTGGTAGCACATAATGGGAAACGGGTGACCAGTGTGCCAGTGGGAAGATAAATTTAGGATTGAAAACATATTTTTTTCTGTCATTCAGATATTGTTTCCTGTTAAGGGAATTTATCAAGTGTTAATTCCTTGCCAGTGGCTCTAGCAGTATTTCTACTGAGTACAGTAAAGCCCAAAATTATTAACAAACCCATAGTTTTGGTTGTTTGATTTTTTTTTTCCTAGCTCTTTTAAAACTGTCTCAGCTATTTTCACCCTGGCTTACCAGTTAACATGCCAGTGGTACAAACCAGGGCTCCAGACAGGCACAGACAGTAGACTTTTTGGGCTGATATCAGCAGTGTTGTGGGACTAAAAGGAACTGGAAAGAGAAACAGCAATTCCAGAACTGGAATAGCAAGGTCAATAATGTGTCTCCCTTCCCTCTGTGTGATATTGCTTTGCTTTATAGAGGAGATTTGGATGATGTGGCAGAAATAGTTTTAATGGAGGGATTTTCCCCCTAGGGTAAGGAACCTGTGCATTGCAGAAATATGGTTTGTTACTAATTAGCTGTGTGCACAGAGGTGATATTTCATCCAGTCTGGACAGTTTGAAGATTTATGGAAGCATTTGAGATTGTGGCTGTGTAATAATTGTTCCAACAATTAATAATTTATCTCCTCTGTCATGAGGACATGCAGAAATCCTCACAACAACAGCTGAACACCACTTTAAAGTAGTGTCTGTTCAAGAGTCACACTGACAGTAAGGAACAAAGAGGTGAAGTGTGTTTTTTATTGGTGTAATAATTTCCAGAATTCTTGAGAAGGAGGGATCAGAGGAACTATACCCCTCCTCTAAGGGGAGTGATTCTCCAAATGAGAAGTAGAAAATATTCCTTAGATGTGCCTTAAAACACCTTTTTTTGTATTGCTAGTTTTTACATGTAGTAAGCACATTATTTTCCAAAAACTTACATGCAATAAATCTGCATATTTCACAGTTTTTCTTCAGTGCCTGAAGAAGAGTAAGAGGAGAATAACCTTCCAGAAATTGCAGCTAATCTCTTTTTGCAATTACATATTATAACCCCTCCAGCTGGGAAAACAGCACTTGAAATAATATTTGCTCTAATATGTAATATTATCTACTTCAGTCTATAAGAAATCAAGTCAAGAATTGTGAACTCCCTTTGTTAATCTTTGTAAGTGTAAACCTTTAAAGAAAATGTCTGAAAGGCTAATGAAGGATCAGGCCAAATATAGGGTTTAAAAATCAAAGGTAAGGTATTTAATAATAAAGACGATTTGTTTTTAAAAAAAGATGATCTCTCACTCATTTAACTTTATTTCATCATCTTGAAGCTTTTTTAGAAGCATCTAAAAGGGCAGAAAACCTCAATCAATAGGATTCTAAACAGCAGATTGGTTGAGGATCTCACTAAGTTGTGTGCACAGCTAAGAAAGTGTGAACATTTTCATTTTATTTCTGTTTTTCTCTTCCTTTCTGCAGAATAACAGTTTCTGCTATGTGCTTCATGGATTTCAGTAGGTTTCCCCTGGACACACAGAACTGTTCTTTAGAACTGGAAAGCTGTAAGTTTAATTCCTAATTGTTCTTCACATGTGCATTCTTACCAGCACTCCATCTTGTGCATAATACCTCTTTCACTTACTCTGATGTGTGACCTGAACCCTTCAGCATGTACATATTGAGTTGTAAGCAATTTGGGATCTTTCCAGACCTCAGTGAGCTTTGGGAAGGTGGAAAAGCCATGATGCACCCTGCTTTATTCCCACTGGGTATTTATTCCAAGGCCTACATCTAAAAATCTCTCAAAAAGCAGGAGGGGTTTTTTCTTTGAGACAAAAATGTGCAGATAAAAAGTAAAATAAAATGTCAATATTTGACTTGTTGGAGAAATGAAAATGGGTGCTTGTGAAACATCTGCTTTTTCACTCCTGACTCAGTTATAAGCTGGAACAAGATGGAACGTGGTCTCTACAAATTTTTCCATGTCAGCTGACAAATTGGTGTGAAAAAAATGTCTCTGGGGTTTTCCCAGACTGGTTGAGTGGTCCCCTCTCCCTAAGAAAGGAAAGAGGAAGTGATTTACTTTAGTAACTTTACAACTTCAATTTCTGCTTTCTCACAGATGCATACAATGAAGATGATCTGATGTTGTACTGGAAACACGGCAACAAGTCCCTGAGCACAGATGAGCACATCTCCCTCTCCCAGTTCTTCATTGAGGAATTCAGTGCTTCCAGTGGACTTGCTTTTTACAGCAGTACTGGTACAGTAAGCCCTTCTCCTTAGAAGAGAGAAGCACAGGATAAAATCATGCAGAATGTCTCTCACATTCAAAATCTTTGCTAATAAATGACAGTGGCTGCTGAGAGATCAATTAAAATGAGGTTTGTCCGTCTGGGGCCTTGGTTCTCTTTGCATTACCAATGTACAACTTTGTTTTAGGAAAAAAAGGCCATAATAATACTTGTAACTTCATATCTGGCGTTAAGAACGTGAACAAAAATGCACAACAACCAAAAAGCTGTTATGAGCTCTTGCAAAATCATGGTGCTTCTCTGAAAGCCATTGAAGTATTGAATTTACAGGAATCTTTATGTCCTGGCTATATGGAAATGCTTGAAAATGGAAATCCTTAAGGGTCAAATACTAGAAACCAAACAAGAGGAATTCCAGTGTGTTTTATTGGCTAAAATAGTCTCACTTTTGTAGCTGTGTGATGCCACTAAAAGTCTGCTAACTGGAGGATTTTCATATGAGACTATTTATTACCTGCTCAGGTCTAATTCATGATTTGCTTAATTTTCCTTGTTTATACATAAAGTTGCAGGAAAAAAATTCCCTTTATGTCAGTGCAACATAGTTTAAATTCAGGTTAATCTGCCCCAGAAGGTTTTTATTTCTCCCTGTAGATCTTGCTCCATACTTTCTGACAAACTCCACAAGGCTTTAGGAGTTTATTGTAGTCTTGATTTCATGCAGGGTGGGGTTTTTTTTTTTTTGTATTTTACATGAAATTATAAATTTTGAAACACTTCTCTATGTAAGTAGTCTAACCATGGTTTTGACTAAAGAAATCAGCACTCTCACTGTTGTATTTTACAGTCTGAGTCAATTCATTTCAGTTTGGTTATTGCCATTTATATCAAAACAGATGAATAGAAGAGAAATCATTCCATTTAATATGATGAAGTGCACAACACCTTGGAAAAAAGCCTTTAAGGAAAGCAGCAGACAGATTTATTTGGTGTATTTCATTTACAGGTTATTTTCTTTTTGCAAAGACTTTTTTCAAGTCCCAGCGACCACTGGGATATACCTGAATAATGCTTATAGCATATCTGGTAATCACAATACTGTCCTTTGTAGGCTTACACTTCTATTTGGCTTTGAGGGTTTGTTTTGCTCAGGAGATTCCACTTTAAAGTTAAAGATAAAGGGGTTATTTTGGGGGTTTTTTTGTGGGTTTGTTTTTTTGTTTTTTGTGTGGTTTGTTTGTTTGTTTGTTTTTGGGTTTGTGTTTTTTGGTTTTTTTGGGGTTTTGTTTTTGGTTTGTTTTTGTTTTTGTTTTGTGTTTTGTTTTTGTTGTTGTTGTTGTTTTTGGTTTTGGTTTTTATTTCTTGTTGGAAGCAAATTTACTCTCCAAGCAAATCATAATGGAGAACAAACAGCACCATTGTAATGAAAGTCATTATTCAAAATAATGAACAAATAAATAAATGAACAAAATAATAAACAAAGCAGCTTTCTGCATTTCAGGTTCTGCATATCCTTTCCTGTGAATCTCAGTGAACAACACCTGTGGTGTTTAGGCTTTTGGACTTCCCAGACTTCCAGAGGAGCAACAATTTAAATCCATTTTAGAGACAATAATCTTTACAACAAAAAACCTTCTCCACAACAGAAAACACAGTAGAACGTTTAATATTATTTGGTATTTTGATATGTTCTTCTCTATAGAGCCACTCGTTGTGATGGCAGGACTGCTCCAACACAGGCTCACGGATGCCTCTGTCTGTCGTGGACAGGCAGATGCTGTGCAGCCACCCACTTCTGCCTTTTTACCTCCCTGTAACCTGGTTTCCCTGCCGTGGCAGGAAATGACAGCACGGATGCAGTGCTGCACAGGCAGAGCACGCCCCAAAATTCACTAGATGGCACCCTAACCTCTAAAGTGAGTGCTGGGCTGGCAAGCAGTCAGCTCCCACCAAATGAAATAAAAAAAAGGGCTGCTTCTTGTCAGGTATTTCAAGAAGGCAGGGTGTTGACATCACTGGACAATTGTATCCTGTCTGTGTTCTCCTGGCAGTTTCACTTCAAGTCTATTTAATTTTTCAATTTCCCAGCCTCAGTTATAACAGAGTATTTCAGACACGCAGCCGTGACCCTTTGAGGGAGGATGGACAGTTTGTAAAGCACTGTGTAAAACCAAGGTGGTGACAAGATTTGAGTCATTTACTGCTCCCACTGTGGATACACTACTCCTGCCAGAAGGAGGGGCCAGCAAAGAGCTCACAAAGAACACAGCTCTCTTCTCTTCTCCCCCAACCTGTTCCTCTCCCTTTTTTTTCCCCAATAGGTTGGTACAATCGACTTTTTATCAACTTTGCACTCCGCAGACATATTTTCTTTTTTGTGCTACAATCCTACTTCCCAGCCATGCTGATGGTGATGCTGTCTTGGGTTTCCTTTTGGATTGATAGAAGAGCTGTTCCTGCCAGGGTGTCATTAGGTAAATCTCTGCTGTATATTTGTTGGGAAGTATTGAATTTAGAGGGGGGAGGTTTTGGAGTTACCTTAGCTTTACACAGGAGCAAAATTTCCTGAACAACACTGTTACTACCTCTGTTGTCATTTCCTGTAGTCAGTCTCTACCTTTGGAAAGGGAATGTTTGTTCAGACTGGCTTTGCTATTTTTGGAAACAGCCCACACCCCACAAAAGCAAAAAGGGATGATTCTGCTGATTTCCTGATAGTGTTTTACTTAATTGCAAAACCTGGGTTTTCCTTCTGTCTTCCCAGCAAAGTAACAGGTAGGAACAGGCAGTCAGATCTCTCCCCAAATCCATGGATCATTAGGTGTAGCCCAATCTGTGGAAAAGTTCTGCAGCTCTTCTTTTTCTCAAGAAACATTTGGTACCTTCCTGCCAGCCTGGAAAGAGTTGCCTGAGTAGCAAAGCCTTTCATTGTGGGACACCTTAGAAATGTTTGCTTTGGTGTCTTAGCTGTGCAAGGCACTCTAACTTCTGTGGAAGCCAAAAAGTTCTGAACACCTCAGCTTAGGAGAAGAGGACCTATTACAGTGGTTTTTATAGAAGTTTGTTTTTTTCCTCACCCACTGGTGAATCGGGGGATGCCACTCCAAGGCTTTGTTGTGAATATAATGCTGATTTCCTTGGAATGAGTACATTTTTTCAAAAATTAGGATCTCTGAGGATCTGATGGGAATTTGTTGAGATATCTAATGCAATCATAATGCACCTGATTCCTGCAACTGTCAGGTTAAAATAAAGAAGCTCCTGTTCTTTCTTCTTACTGATGCTGATCCCAGAAGCCAACTGTATGTTGCCATATTTCTTAGACAAGAGAAAAAGCCCTCATTTTTCTCTGTATCAGTCTAGAAAAAAGAGTACAGTAGCCACTCAGGTCCCTTTTGATTGGCACAGTCTAAAGCTATTAATACATGAGATATAAATCTTTTTGTTAGTCTGTAAAAAAATTATGGTACCTCCTACCTACTTTTATTAATGCATCTATGAATTCCTTTTATTTTGAAGAAATTTAACTTCATCTTTAAAAATAACTTTTTAATTCCCAGTAGGCAATTTTTAATGTTATCAAGATGGTTTTGCTGATCATGTTCTTTATGTATGGATTTCTGCAGAAGGTTATGCATCAGGAGTTCCATGAATAAAGCACATTTCATTAGCATAATCATACATAATTTATAGGAAATCTTAACAACAAAGTTTAATAAGCCTAGCTCCTTAGCCTAATGTATATTTATATTAAATAAATTGATTTCCTCTTCTATGGTGTATTTCAAACTCCATCCTTCAACCTAAAGAAGCTGCAGAGGGGTAGGGGGGAACTTCTTGTATGTTCGAGTGGACTTGAGCTGGTGTAGAACTGGAGAAGGGCTGCAGAGACCCAGGTGACAGTGCTGTCTCACAGATGTCAAGTTGTTTTCACTTCCAGAGTTACACTGATCTCTTTAAAAGCAGAGCCTGAGTTGGGTGTTGGTTTTTTTCCTCAGCTGGAGCAAACCAAAATGAGATGAACAGCTGATGTAAGAGCAGAGATTGAAAAGATGAGAGTGAAATTCTGGTCACACTGAAGCAAACAATATTTTTTTCTTAGTTTCAGTGGCTGTAGCATTTTTATGCTAGATTGTTTTTAGAGAGCCACGGAGTTACAACAGGGACATAGAGGCTGATACATGTCCTCAAGAAGTACAATTTGAGAAAGGGTTGGGAGGGAAAATGGTGATTCTTTAGTGATTTTCCTGGACAAGAAAATATGCAGTGGCAACCCTGTCTGTGGGAAGGAAAGGATGGCCACAAACCTGCTTTATCCTGTGTGTGGCAGTGCCCAAAGCTGTCACAGAAAGGTGTTCCTTATGCTGCTCAGTGGCCATTCTGAGCAGAGATGATTTAGTGCTCTCAGTACTGTGTGTGATGGGTCCTTCACGGTTCACTCCACTTCTCAGAGGCTGTGTGAGGAAGTTAAAGGGGGTGTCAATCACATGCCCTCACAAAGCTGAGCTGTCCAAGCAGTGGTGATGAGCTAAACACAACCTGCTGGGCAGAACTGTGATAACCTCTCTGTTCCCCCTGGCAGGTATAACCACAGTGCTGACAATGTCGACCATCATGACAGGAGTAAGTGCCTCAATGCCTCAAGTGTCTTACATAAAGGCTGTGGATGTGTATTTATGGATCAGCTTCCTTTTTGTCTTCCTGTCAGTCATCGAGTATGCGGCAGTGAACTATCTCACCACCATTGAAGAGAGAAAACAACTCAAAAAAAGGGGCAAGGTACAACCCTCTGTGTTTTGTTGCCTTCTGAAAGCATCATGGAAGCCACCGAGTAGTCCTGATACACCACTTTGATAACAGTAACTATCTCTGATTCCACTCTGTATCTCCTTTTTTTTTTTTCTTTTTTTTTACTTGGGTGAAGGGAGACCAAGTGTCCTCCTCTCTGAGATCCTGAGGGGTGTGTGCTTTCTCTCCCTTTTCTTGTGGCAGAGGTTAGGGAGAATTTTTTTGCCCCCTTTTTTCCCCCTCAGAGAACTATAACCTCCCTCTGTTTTCAAATGCCTACCAATCAAGGTATTTCTTCTGTCTCTGAACTACAGATCTCAGCATGCCTTCATATGATATTCCTCCCTCTTTCCTGTTTCTTTTTTGTCCCAAGACCAGATGAATGACAAGGTCACTTTTAGAAAAGTGTGCCTGAAGCAGAAATAGTCACGAGTTAAACATCTGCTTTCTGTGAAGCTCTCACTTAAAATCTTTGCTTGAAGAATATCCCCTCTGTAAACTCATTTGCTGGAATATCATGAGGGAAAGAACACAGAAAGGATGCATATCTTGCTCACATGTTTGGATAATCCCATCAAAAACCTTCTCCCAGAAATGTTTAAAGTAATTTCCCACAACTCCAGCAACACAGACCTACAGGAGAGAGTTTGAATTCTTGTATTTCAGAGCTGAGGCACGAATTGCCAGCCAGCAGCTGGCAATAATCAGGCAGACAAGTGTGTTTTATGACATTTGATGACATTTCCTTGCTCATGTCCCGCTCAAGGGGGCAGGCCCCACAGAGAGCCATACTGTGAGATAGCCCTGCTCTCCACATGCTCTCCACAGAGAGAACAACACTGAGGGGAAAGCTTTCCTTTTCTTCTGTTTTATTCATTTGTGATGTGCCAAAGTGGCTCCTGCTAGACCCAGAGTAACTCTCCTTTGTTGCCAGGCTTCAGGAATGTACAGCATGGACGCAGTGCAAGCAATGGCTTTCGACGGCTGCTTCCACGACACGGACGTGGACATGGACCTGAGTCCCTTCCCAGATCCCTGTGAGGAGAATGAGACCAGGGCAAGTCAGACCAACATCTCCAATGCAGACACACCTCGCCTGAAGAGGAAGAGATCTCTGAAGGGAAACGTGGGCAGGATTATTTTACAGAACAATCACGTTATTGACACGTATTCCAGGATTATATTTCCCAGTGTATATATTGTGTTCAACTTTTTTTACTGGGGCTTGTACATATGAACAAAGATGCTTATAAGCTAGACTTTATTTTGTGTAGGAGGGTTGCATCATACTTTAAAAGTAATGCAACAGCAGTAGAGGAGAAGGTAACGATTGTCCAAAAGAGACTTCTGAATCAAACCTGAGCTGGTTTGGTCAGCAGCAAAACTCTTCGTGAAAAACTCTCACGTCTGGGTTCTTTTCCCACTGGACTATGCAGAGCTTCACCAGGGTGATCCCATGCACAGGCTGTGCTGCAGTGGCACAGGAGCTGTGTGCTCGCTGAGGGAGCCCTTTGTCACCCCCCTGGACAGACAGCAGCTCCCACCTGAGGCACTGCCCTGTCTCTGCACTCCAACCCTTCCTCTCCAATCAGCCTCTGATCTTCGCCTGTGCTCCATTTTGGTCAGCAGTTGGCACAAACCGCTCTGGGATAACCTTGGGATGCCTCCTGTCCCTGTTTTACTTCTGCATTTCAATTTTCCTGGGCAGCCTCTGCCCTCAGATGGGAATCAGGGGGAAAACTGTGGCTTAGCAGTGCAGTAAGGACCAGCAGGAAGCAGGAAGCCACGCTGATGGGGCTCAGTAGATTGTGCATCAACAACAGCTTAAGAAAACCCTTTGCCCTTGTCAGCTGTCCGTGATTCTCCATGGGACCTCTTTTTGAAGAATCTGCCTCACCAGTCCCTGAGGCACCACAGGAGCAATGTCCCAGGCCCTGTGCACTTGCAGCCTCCTCCCAGGTGGATGAGCAGCATCCCCAGATGGAGCTGTGTCCTTCACGTGTCACCCACACCCTCTGCCTCACCTCAGCCTGCTGTAACCCCCTGCTTCCAGCAGAACCCTTTGGTTTAGAAACAAAGGCTTTGAGACAGAGGTTTTAGATGACTTTGTCAAGAGAACAAACCAACCACGCCTTTGGTTCTTCTGCTTCATGTTGCATGTGAACTTGGGGTTTTGCCTCCCTCCTCTCCCTTTGGCTTTTGAGATTGAATGTTCCAGTGAGGAGAAGCTGCATCCGCCCCTTGCAGCAGTGATCCCCAGCACAGTTCTAGGAAATAAAAGGAAACAGCTGTGCCAAAACAGAGACACATACAGGAAACCTGTCAGTCTCAGATGAATCCTGCGTGGAGATATCCTTAGGTTCAGGCTAAGGAGGCTGAGTTAAGGATGTTCAGGGATAAACACAGAAAGTTTTCACAGCTCCAGAAAAGAATTAAGATTACTTTGGTAACTTTCCCAAATAAGGAGCATTTTCCACAATATTCCTTGGGTTCATCGTAATTTAATGAGCTGAGTTTGTATTTACAAAGTCAGCTCAAAATGATCATTTGTGATGGCAAAAAGTGTCACAAGGTAAATGCTTGGTCACTGCTTGGTCAAGTTTATTGGTCAAGGAAGTGGGAATAAATCTGGAAGCCTAAGTCACTCTCTGGTTTCTTTCTTTATTTTATTTACTTACTCTATTTTTCCCTATTTAATTTACTTATTTTCTTGCTCCCATCTGGTTTGTTCAGAGCATGGTGATGTCTCTTTACTTCTTCAAAGAGCTGCATTTGTCAGGCTCCCAGTTCCAGAGCTGGAGAAGTGGTGACATGGTGCCTGCTGAGTGACTGAAATCTCACCGAGTGAGTGGCACAGATCCCTGCCAAACAAATGTATCAGAGCTGAGACAGCTTTGATGCTTCTCCAGGAAATCCTGTCGTGGAAAGCAGAACCATACCAGGAATGGGAATGCAAAGCCAAAGGACACACAGGCTTTGGCAACAGTGACAGCACACCAGACCTCAAGCTGAGCAGATGTACAGTGTAGCTGTGTATAAAAATGCACCACCACAGCCTTGTTCTTGCACTGCCATTATGAGGCATCCTGCACAGATGTTCCAGATTGCCTGAGAAAATCCCATCTAGCTGCTCCAGATGTGTAATATGTCTTCTAAATTTCTCACATGAACTAGTATAACATCATTGTTTTTGCGCAATTTTTTTATCTGCCTTACAAGAAGTATTTGTTGTGTAGCCAACAGTGAGGCCTCAGCCTCCAACAGTGAAAAGACTCCAAATCAGTTCCCTTTTCTAAATTCCTTGCAGGATTTGCAGCAGCAGAAGCCCTGCAGCACAGCATGCCCGAGCTCTGTGTAGGCTGCAGCAAACTGGTCCTCAGGTGGAGGTGTGGAGGAAAAGAGATTCCTGTCATGGAAATGCATTTCTGCCTGCAGTTACCTTCCAGGCACATCCTGTGCAGTGCCAGAGAGCTGCAGAGCTTGCTTTTGGTGGAGAGAGCTGCTGTTACTTTCAGCTGTGAATGAAACCATTGGCCAAGGGTTCTCCCCACCCTGGGTGCTGCAGATCATCCAGTTCAACCCTCCTGCCCTGGGCAGGGACGCCTTTCATTAAACCAGGTTGCTCAGACCTGCCCCTGAACACTTCCAGGGATAGGACATCCACAGCTTCTCTGGGCAGCCTGTGCCAGGGCCTCGCCAACCTCACGGTAAAGATTTTTTCTCCTAATATCCAATTTAATCCTCACCTCTTTCAGTTTGAAGCCATTCCCCCTTGTCCTGTCATCATTGTAAATGATGATGACATTTAACTGCATGCTTTTACAGCAAAGCTTACAATTTTTATCTTCTTAATGCAGTGACAGGGATGCTATCAGGATAAATTATGCTTAAAAATCTATTGCTTGTATAAATAGTAAAAGATAAACGGTATTTCAACGAATTATTTCTTGTCTAGAGGGTGCTAGAGGGCTGCCTAAGCTCCCATGGCCCTCAAGTGTGTGTTAACTTCCTGACAGGTATGCTAATAAATACTTTCAATTTGTCTCTGCAGACCAGCACGGAAGTCTTTAAAAAGCTATTCACAAGCATTTCCCATTCCTGCTGGTTTTGTAGCCAGTCCCACGGCGTGGGTTTTATATCCCACATCATTTACTGCGAGTCACAGCACCACAGGCGTTATGTAAATCCACACTCTCACCCTGGTGGTGCTCAGGGCATTGTGCTGAGGGAACCTTGTGGATCCTTGGAGCAGAAATAACAACTTGTCAGGATTTCTGTCACCAGCTGAGGAGCGGGATGTGCTCTCACTATTTTTAACACCTGCTGCTACACCCATCTGTAATAAGGAGACATCCTCTGAGTGTCAGGGTAGGTGATGCAAACTTTTAACTCCGGACAACTTCATTCTTAAAGGTTTTATAATTCTTCAAACTATGAGCACACAAGAAAGCTTTAGCAAAGTCTACCTAACATATTTTTCTGATGTCCTTAGCCAATGCAAACGAAACCATTAGCAGGCCTTTTTAGTGAAGGTAATTAAAAATATTTCTGGAAGTTTTTACGTGCTCAGTAAGGATTCTGAAGAGTTCTTTGAGGGAGCCTCAGGGGGACTCTGGAACAGAATTTTGGTCCAGGAAAAGATCGCGCAGCTAAAGCCCGGACACGGTTGTGTGTACGAACCGAATGTAATCCTCTGAATAACTTCAGCGGCGATACCGCTGGGTTCCCGTAGGAACACACACAGTAATAGCACTGGAACAGCGCTGCATTTCCTACCGGAAGGCTCCTCCTCCCGTGACACCCAGCGCGGCAGCGACCGCCCCCCGCTCCAGCGGGCACAGCGTGCGGCGGGGCCGCAGCCCGGCCCGGCCCGGCCCGCTCCGGTGCGATCCGTCCCGCCCGGCGCCGTCGCCACTGCCCTCTCCCGCCGGCAGCGTGAGTGCGGGGCTGCGGGAAGGGGAGGGGAGGGGTGGCGGCGGGGCTGCGTGTCCCCAGAGCCGCCGTGCGTGTCCCCAGAGCCGCCGTGCGTGTCCCCAGAGCCGCCGTGTGCGCCTGTATTCCCGCTGCTTCCCCCGGAGCGGGTCCCGGCAGGGGCCGGGCCGTGCGGGACACGCGTTGTGTCGCTGTGCGAGGGACGCTGGTGACAGCGCTGCCCCGAGCGGGGCGGAGCGGGCCCCTTCTGCTGCTCGGTCCTTGCTGCAGCCCTGCCGGGAAGCACCTGGGGCCGCGGGGAGGTGGAGAGTGGGACCTGGGCCGGCCATGTGCGCTCGCAGCGCCGGGAGCCGATGGTGTCCTGGGCTGCAGCCAGAGCAGCGTGGACTGAGGGAGGGAGGGACGGAGGAGGTTCTGCCCCTCTGCTCCGCTCTCATGAGAACCCCCTGCAGGGGTGCAGCCACCCCTGGGGACCCCAGCACGGGAAGGACACGGAGCCAATCCAGGGGATGCCACCAGGGTGATCAGAGAGCTGCGGCACCTCTGCTGTGAACACAGGCTGGGCTGGTTCAGCATGGAAAAGGTTCTCCAGGGGTATTTTTGTAGCCTTTCAGTACTTCAATGATGTAAGAGAGACAGAGAAAAGACTTTTTACCAGGGCCTGTAGCAACAGGACAGAGTGGAATGGTTTTACATTGTAAGAGAGTAGGTTTAGATTAGATATAAGGGAGGACGAGTTCTAGAAACAGTTCCTATGTGACTTTAACTTCATTAGATCAATCTGAGTGAGCCGAGAGGAGAAGATAATGGCTTTAGGCTGGAATCCAAAACCATCTGTTCAGGATTGTGTTGCATTTGCGTTCCAGGAGAGCTTGGTGCTGCTTGGAAATACCAGAACTGGACTTTAGGTTTCAGTATAAGGGATCTGTGCAAGTAAAAGCACCTCAGTACATTGACAGCGTTTGCTTTTGGGAGTAAAACTGCCATTTGTACTCGGAAGTGAAGGTGTCAGCATTTTCTGACTCCTCATGGGTTGGCTTCTCAGACTGGCTCAGACGTGCCCAGAGCCGGTTTGGGTTGGCCAGCCCAGAGCTGGCTGCCAGGCTGTGCTGCTCCACGGCTCAGTGCTGCCTCATCCTCAGCATGCAGGAGCAGACTCAAGGCAAGTCTGTCTGCACATGGTTTACACCTACTGTTAACTTGGTTTGTGCCTTAACTTTCCTGGGAACTTGGCAGCCAAACCATTTGTGAATTAACTTTGTACTCTTCCATAATTGTACACAGTGTATAGTGGAAAAACAGAGTAAATGGCTTTCAGCTTTAAAATTAAATGTCTGTACTTGTATGAAATAATTATTTTTATTCTACATAAACCACAAAGTTTGACAGCTTGGCAGAAATCAAAGCAGGATCTTGGCATTTTGGATTTTAAAACTGGTACATTTTAAGACTAAATCTGTAAGTCTTAAGCTTGTAGATTTAATTACATAGCATCAACAGAAAGGCCTAACAATGTTCCCTCTTTTGTGAACTGTTACTGTTGAAGGAAGTGTAATAAGAATACAAGTTTCTGATCCTGCCCCCTCTCTCCACCTCCCTTGGCATGTTACCACTCGATCTCTTAAAGCGAAGTTGATTTTTTTTTTTTTTTAATAATTTTCAGCTCTTGCTCCAGAAGACCATTTGCCCACATGTTCTCTGTGTGGGTGGGTTCCTGCATTGGTAGTGATCCACTGGGTTTCATCACATGTTCTTTAGTATGAGCTGAGCTGTGGGGTGTGAGCTCCTGTGAGCAGTGGCTCCCAGAGAGCCCTCTGGAGTCAGCTGGGGTTTGAGGTTGGATTGGACCTGCTTGGAGCAATTAGTGAGCCCCACAAGCTGTTCCCAGTGTACTCTGATATCCCCCTGGATAAGGCAGGAGGTGCTGCCTATGCTTGTGACCTCTTGAGGTTGTTGCTGGCTGATTGCTCTGGGTTTCTCTCCTCCTGTCCAGGAAGATGCCCAAGAAAGGAGGGAAGATTGCTGATGTGGCAAAGGAAGCACAGGTACAGCGTAAGCGGCCCAGGGTGGACACAGCTGATTCTCCATCGGTGCTGAGTTTCGAGAGCCCAGCCAGCCTCTTCAGGAGCCTGATCTCTCCCGTGGAAGAGGAGGTGTTTTTCAGGGACTACTGGGAGCAGAAGCCACTGCTTGTTCAGAGAAACGACGTCCTGGTGGCTGCTTACTACCAATCCCTGTTCCAGCTGTCGCACTTGAAGGAGCTGTGCAGCCAGGACCTGCACTACGGGCGAGACGTGAATGTCTGCAGGTGCATCAATGGGAAAAAGAAGGTTTTAAATAAAGAAGGTAGAGTGAATTACATGCAGCTGAAGAAGGATTTTGACCAGAAAAAGGCAACAATACAGTTTCATCAGCCTCAGAGATTTAAGGTGGGATTGTTTCATTGTTATTAATGCTTGTTTTGTAATGTGGTGTGGCTTTTGCTAAGTGGCACTAAATGGCTTCATGTCTGCCCCCCAGGGGAAGTTGGCATTGATGACCTGCTGAAATCTTTGCATGAACTGTGTTAAAGCATAGTTGATACTTCTGCACTGACCATCATGTTTCAATGCCCTGCACTAAGGACAAAGTCCAACTCATGCTATAATGTTTTTCTGTAAGATTAAGTATTCTTTTTAAATGCATATAGTTGATGGTTAGGCATCTGTGCTTAAATTACAGTGGGGCTCTTCTGCCCCACTTTTACCTTGTGCAAACAGGGGCTTTCGTACCACTTCCCTTTAATCAAGGGTGAGGTGTGAAACCATGTGAGTTATTTCCAGGACACCCCACCATTCTTGCCCATGGATTAGTGTTGAATTGCATCGTGGAAATGACCACCCCATTTTAGCTGAGTGTCCTCAGTCTGTGTGTATGGGAAGGAGACAGTGGTGCTGCACAGTTGGAAAGGCCTTGGATACTTGTAGGCACTTTGATTTAGGCAGTCCTTTTTTGTCCCAAGTCTAATTGTGAGGTGGTCCAAATAAGGACCCAAATACACAGCTGAGTCCCACATGTAGTGTCACTGGCTGATCTCAGTTGTTGGCATCTCCTGATGTTTCCCTGTCACATATTGGATGTGGATGAGTAAAGTTTGTGCTTGAATGTTACCAGGCAATTGGAGTCACTTGTAAAAGGTGTCTGACCTCTTTGTTATTCTGTCTTTGATGCAATTGGGATGATGGGTGGTTTATTCTTCTCTGTTTAACCTCATTTTTGCCTGGTTTTGCAGCCTGAAGTTGGTAAAGGGAAGAGAGCACACATCAGTGTTCTGTTGAGGCACCAGAGTTTTTGGCTCCCCCATTACTTTCATGGCAGATCTCCTTTGCCACTGCAATGCTTGCCTTGAGGAGAAACTGCTTCCCAAGCTATGTGTTCCTGTGGGAATGTCACCATTTTTCCCCAGTGATGGGCTGGTGGCAGCCAGGCTTGGCTGAGCTCTTCAGTAGTAACAGCATTATTTTTTTTTTTATTATTTTTTGAATAGGAGGAGTTGTGGAAGATTCAGGAGAAGCTGGAGTGTTACTTTGGGTCTCTGGTGGGCTCCAATGTTTACATCACTCCCCAGGGGTCTCAGGGCCTTCCCCCTCACTACGATGATGTCGAGGTAGGACAACACCACCTTGTCTGTGAGACCCTTTGTGGGCTGCTGGCCGTGGATGCCTCTGTGTGTGCTTCTACCTCTCCCCCACAGTAAACATTCTAGAAAGAGTTCTGGTTTTCCACTGAAAACTTAGGGTAATTGTTTTCAAGTGTTTCTTTATATATTTTTGCTGAAAGTGTTCTGGTAGTAATGGCTAAGTTTACGTGACTGGAGAGAAACAGGGATTTCCAAATTTGGGATAAAACAGATCACACTTCACAGCTCTTCTCACTGTTGTCTCTAAATAGAGTACAAGAATTTAGTTAAAATGTAAATTTCTACATTTGGATATCTAAAAGTTAATGTGAAAGGAATTGTATTTGCCATGCAGTGGAATAGCTGAGAGCAGGGAAGGGGAAAACCTGTGTTTGTCAGAAAAGCAACCTGTGCCACTATTTCTGTACCTGGTTTCTGGCTTGGTTCCACAGACTTGGGCAGTCAGAAGATAAATTAAAATCCCTGATGAGTTGGATGTGTGAGGGGCAGCAGGGCCTCCTTAGGCCCCCAAAACTTTGGGTTCATGGTCTTTTGCAGGTGTTCATCCTTCAGCTGGAAGGAGAGAAGCACTGGCGACTCTACAAACCCACAGTGCCTTTGGCTCGGGAATATAACGTTGAGCCAGAAGACAGGATTGGGAGTCCCACACATGAATTCATATTGAAGGTATTATAATTTAACTGCTTCAGGGGCTCTGGGCTGTGGTAGCAAGAAGAGTAATCATCCTTGGTAGACTCTTCGAAGGAGCTGATGTGACCAAGTTTAAGGACCCTAAGATTATAATGGAATCAGATTTCTTCACTGTTGCTTTATGATATTTCTTGTTGTGCTGGTGTTTATAGGACAAGCCATAACTAAAGTGATTTTTCCTTCGTGGAGGCAATTTCATGTGCTTTGTACTTCTTTCTTGTCTTGACTTCTCTGACCCATATTATTTGCTATGGAGATATTTAATTTACTTTGATGAGAAGAGAGGGGAGGAGGAAGGTTCTACTTTTTTTTAAAGTATTTTAACTAAAATTTTCAGACTATTTGACCTTTCTTGTGAAACGCTGGTCTTTTCTTTTGATATGATCTGACCAAATTCCCAGGGCACTGAATTACCAGCAGATTGATCTCAGCTGCTTCTTTGTACCCTTCCTGCAGCTCAGCAGGACTGTGCATGTTCTAAAAGCTTGTGTTTGCAGACAGGCGTAGAGCAATATTGGCAGTAGGTTGGAAAGTTTGAGATGTTGGACTTCTGGCTTAGAGCGCTTTATGCTATTGAAGTGTACATTGGAGAATTGCTCGATTTTGTGATGTTTAAAGATGTTGTCAGTCTGTCTGCTCAGGGAGTATTTTCTCTGGACTACAGTAAGATTTGACCAAGTGGCCTAAATGTATCAATTCTCTTTAATTTTCCTGCAGCCAGGTGACTTACTGTACTTCCCAAGAGGGACTATTCACCAGGCTGACACTCCTCATGGCATCTCCCACTCAACACATGTGACCATCAGCACCTACCAAAACAAGTAATTCCCCTTTATTTCTTGTTCTGTATGGCTTTCCTCTGCCAGATTATGTGTGTGAATAGTAGAGACCTGAAGCTGGTGTTTCAAGGAAGTGATGTCCTGTTTCTTAAAAGAAATAACCTTGTAAGGAGCTCTGCTGGGGTCTTTCCTGTGCTCATCCTGTTCAGCCCTTGTGGGGTTTGTTTTCCTGTGGGGACTGCAGGGATGCAGCATGCCAGCTTCCCCCCAGAGGTGTGGTGACATGGAATATAGGAAGATACCCCAGTATTACACGGGTGCCCTGCTGTTAGGGACACAATCTAAGTGTTGAGGTAATGGAAGGTTTGGGGGAAAGAGGGGAGCAAGACCATTGTTGTTTGAAGCAGCCTCTGAAAACCTGGTAAGGTTTTCATGCTGCAAGCTTGATTGCTTTTTAATTGCTTTATTTATTATTTATCAGCTGGAGAATTTAATGTGGAAGATGATGTTATTTGATGGTCACTCACACCTCTTCTGACAGATTCTTCCATGCAAATATTCTCTGCCAAAATATTCTCTGTGTTTTTCATCTTTTACCCCATGCGTGAAAGTCAGATTTCTTTTGACAACAGGTCAGGTCCTTGTCCCCCCATTGAAACATTGTTATCACACAGGGACAAATGCTGCAGCTGCCACCTCCTCAGCTCTGGGGTGCTGGGCTGGGGGTTACTGGTCTCACTGGGGAATTGGGAAGGATTTCTGTGAGCTGTGAGACAGGGCAGAACAAGTTTGGGCGCATTTCAGACAACTGTGAGGTGAGTCTGTAACCACCCACTGTGCCCCTGTGGAAGCCCAGGGTGTCAGTGCTGCTGGCCACTCCTCCTGTGCACAGCAGAGTTTGCCCAGCTGGAGCTGTATGGATTTATTGGTCAGGCAGTGCTGGGAAGCCAAGGATTCAGCTCCCTGTAATGGGATTGCTGGGGATCTGCAGCCTCCTGTGGAGTCAGTGCTGTTTCTCCGTGGCTGCCCAAGGCCAGCCCAGTGCTGACTTGTCGGGAGCACATTCCCTGGGGATGTCTCTCATGGGTGAGCAGAGGAGCAGGAAAAGCTGCAACACTGCTCTTCTTCCAAGGTTAAAAAGTGGAATCATCATCCATGAAGGTTATTGGCAGTGAAGTGTAAGAGCCTTCCTCTGCCCTGCTGTCAGTGAGAGTAGGTAAAACAAGCAGCAATCCTGGTGTTTTGATTTGGCATGTAGATGGAAGTATGATGTGGAAACATTTCCTTGGAAAACTGAAGAGAATTTGAAAATAGCTGTGGAGGTGGCACTTCAGGTATTTTTAGGCCCCAAGACAAAAGGGACATCTCTGCTGAAGCAGGGTTTGTGTGGACCAGATCCCAGCAGGCACAGAGAGGTGTGCGTGTGTGGGATAAGCAGGGCAGTTTGGAAAGCAGTGAGCAGCTGAAGACATTTGCTGGCAGATGGAAGCTGGGGCAAGAGAAGCACTAAGAAGTAGATGTCCAGTTCCTTTTATTGGCCAGAGTTCTTCCTTCCCACTGAGTAGCAGACAGTGAAACATTTCAGTAGATTTGATAAAAAGCCAAGACACTATAATAGGTAATAATTTTTTTGCATCTTAACACTAGTTAGGAAAAACAAGTAGGATTTGTGTGTTTTTTCAGTGCAACTATTTCAGTAATTTGTTTTTCCTGTCCTTCAGCTCTTGGGGAGATTTCTTACTGGATGCAATTCCTGGCCTGGTGTTTGATACAGCAAAAGAGGACGTGGCTCTGCGGAGAAGCATCCCAAGGCAACTGCTCATGGTTAGTAGGTGGGACTCAGGGAATAATGGTGCATCCAGGTGATCTGTCAGACAGAAAAAGCTCTGTCAGGGCCAGCTTCTGAATCTTTAAGTCAGTGAAGCTGTGAATTGTTGTGGGACCTTCTTATGGTGGCCCTGTCCTGCTGCCCAGCTTGTCAGTGTGCAGGAAGAGCAAGGGTCTCTTCAACTGCACTTGCAAGTCCTTCAGCCCCAGAGCAAGAAGAGTGAGCTGCAGCTTTGCAGCTCATGGGGAATGTGTAGAAGAAACAAAGCTTGGCTTGGGACTAAGCAAAG
The DNA here is from genome assembly GCF_021018805.1 of Prinia subflava. Classification (NCBI taxonomy): domain Eukaryota; kingdom Metazoa; phylum Chordata; class Aves; order Passeriformes; family Cisticolidae; genus Prinia; species Prinia subflava. The sequence goes on from NC_086271.1 coordinate 1,825,517, forward strand.
ATGAAAGAGGAGTGTCCAGATCTTCACTGCTTTGCTGCACTGCTTTAGGCCTGGTCTGCTCAACCTGGATTCTTTGTGGATGCTTAGCAGGTGGACACAGCTGACTGCACCAAGAAGCTGAGCAGCCTCCTGAGAAGGCTTGCAGACAGTCTGGAGAGCTCCAGGGAGCTGAGATCATCCGACATGAAGAAGGATTTCATTATGCACCGCCTGCCGCCGTGCTTGGGATGTGACTCTGATCCTTTGACTCCAGGTAGAGTTTGAACTTCCCAAAACTGGCTGATGTGATGGCAGTGGTTAAGTCAGCCTTTTAAAACTCGTAGCATTTCATGGCAGGCCAGGGTTGCAGTATAGGCCCAGCTTTGTGTGGTGCCTGGCTCTGTGTGTGTTTGCACACCTCTCTTGGCCAGTTCCCAGTGTCTGGTGGGAGAGATGACCCAGTTCCCTTAGACTGAAATAAAGACTATGCTAGAATTAAAAAAATCTTATCATTTCTCCTTCCACCACAAGTTTGAGAACTGTGGAAATGCAGGTTAACAAAATAATCTGGCCACAAGAGAATGGGTAGTGCACAGGGGGTTCAGTTTGTATCGTGTGGTTTTCTTCCTTTTGTAAGGGAGAATTTATTCTTCGTAGGTGGGAAATTGCCAAAAATAGGCAGCAAGATCAGACTGCAGTTTAGAGACCATGCCATCATCACTGTGGAACCAGATCAAGAGAATGCTGTAAGTACAAGAAGCCCCCCTTGCATGCCTGGGGTAGGGAGTGGGAGGCATGTGAATTGTTGCTCTGTTGTCCTTAAAAGGGTTGTGCAGTTCTGCTTGGTTAGATCCTGCATCCCATTATTGCTGTTAGGAGATCCTGGGGCTGTTTGCTGAGCACATTCCAGCCTTCTGGAGGGAGGTACAGAGTTATATTCAGTCTGTGATTCTGCAAGGCTTTTATCTGAATCACATGGGGTAGGTCATTACAGCAGCTAAAATGGCCTCTACAGCTCTGGATAATAGATTGTTTTAAAACTCTTTGTATTTAAGAACATGACGAAGTTATAAAATAAGGGTTCCTGAAGAGAGGGAATTCTCTTGGTTGCATTTAGTCTTCACTACTGAGTTATCTCTGTACCTAAGTGGGTGACAGTGGCACTTACAAATTGTTTCACAATACAGATACTGGCACCTTGCATCATTCTGTGTTTACACTGCTGCTTAACTGGGAAGGCTTATTAGTATGGAATTATAGAAGTGCTTTTTGGTTATCTTAATTTTTTAAAAAAAATTGCGGGGAGGAAACACACACAGGATGGATTATCATGTAAAAGTTTGTCTTGTTTTTTTTTTCTTTTTAAAGAGTGGAATGTTTCCTTCCAAGAAAAACATACCAGAACTTTCTGATTTTTTTTCTCCTCCATTTTGTGTCCATATTGCTGCGAGACTGTGTAGGTTTGCAAACTTTTTTTTTCCCATTTTTTTTGACACTGATTTGCACAACCTTGGCCAAGGATTGACAATGGGCATGTGGTTTTTAAGAGACAGATCAGTCTCAGACTGGAGATTTATTGATGCACACTTGCTCATTAAGACTTCTTAGGAGAGGTGCCTTAAATGGCCCCTTCTACACAGCATCAGTCCTGGGACTCCAGCAGGGGCAGTTTTCAGGCAGAAGGTTGTAAATAAATTTTCAGAGGTGTTTTGAGGAGTCCCTTTGCTGTGGGAGGTGGCTGTTGGGCCATCCAGCTGAGAAGGGGACTTGCTTTTCTTGCTGTACCAGTGGCCTCTGGAATTTAAGGAGCTGGCACTGGAGTGAGGTGAGTGTGTGGATCACTTTGTGACCATTTTCTTCCTGCTCTCTTTCAGGATGAAATTCGCAGGGACATGGTTTATGTGTATCATTCCTTAAAGAACAGGAGAGAAACTCACATGATGGGCACAGAGGATGACACTGCCAGTGAGGACGGCCTGGCACAGGTTTGTTCTGCAAACACAGCCCAAAATTTTTCTTGCCTCTGTGGGTTTGGCTGTGCTCTTCAACACCCAGAGTTTGTCAGGCCATTCCCAGAGTACCTGGATGAGCTGAAGCTGCAACACAGGCAGTGAACAGTAGAACTAAGTAATGTGATCTCATGCTTAATTAAAACACTTGGGATGCTAACGGGATGTCTAGTGCCTGCCCCTGGTCCCGTTAACCAAGCTGCTGGAGCAGCTTAAAGCTTCTCTTACTGTGTGTCCTTCAGCAGGTCCTGAAATAAAGCTCTGTGACCTTGCCAAAATAATGGGTGAGGTAAATTTAATTTTTTTTTTCTTCTGTGTGGACACCACAGGAGGAAGTCACACATGTGCCGTAAGCATCCCTACACTGTAAAGTGTGCTACAGCATGGAAGAGTTACTTCTAAAAGTGAAATAGGTCTGGGTGGAGCTGTATCTTTTGGAGGCTGCTCTCACGAACACCAGTGTTGTGTAATAAAGTCACTGCAGTTTGCTGAAGGGTTTTTTGTGTCTCTTTTCCCCAGCCGACCCACGGGCTGCGGTTCCCTTTGTCGTACTTGGCTGCACTGAAGCAGATCTGGAGCAGCAGCGCTGTTGACGTTCAAGAGCTTAACCTCACCTCAGATGAAGAGAAAGAAAACCTTGCCTTGTCACTCTGGACCGAATGTCTGCTTGAAGTTCTTTGATGCTTTTGTGAGTTAGCTGCTCCTGGCCATCAAGCATCTCTTGAGAGCAGCGTTTATTAAATTAGGTGTTTTTAATCCAGCCAGCCTCTGGTTCGTAGTGCTAACAAAGCATTGCAGATCTGTGCTCTGCTACTTTCTGGTGCCAAATGTTAATGGTCCTTCCACACTTCTGGGAAACTGGGCATGGGGAAAAACAGGTGAGTGAGCCTCGGCCCCAGGTCTGTGGCTGGCTGAAGTCACTCCTAAGTGCCCCCAGTGCTGCAGTGTCCCCTGCCCTCTGGGAGCTGCTGGGATGTGGAGGACATCTAAACTTACACATGGAGCAGGCTCCAAAACCTTGGGCATAAAACATGAACTTGTTGTTTTCATGTGTAAAGTTCATCAGCAGGAATTGCTGTTTGATTGCCCTGACAGGACAAAAGCTTCCTGGTTAAAGCTGCATGTGCTGTTCCCACAGGGGGAAGACGGTGCCCAAGAAAACCCCTTTTCCCTCACATGCTGCCATCCCTGGAATCAACAAACAATAACATTTATCCTCTACCTACCCCAGCACCAATTTCAAGTGAAAGTGACCCAAAAGCCTGTAGCTGGAATCTGTATCCTCAGTATTCACTTGAGTGGGTTTTGATGAGACTGGTGCAGTTACTTTACATTGATTTTTAATATGCCATCTCCTGTAACAGCTCAGCCACGTATTCAATATACTTATCCCCCTTTTTTGGCCATTGGAAAAGAAGTGTTTTACAGGAATGTGCTCAACGTCTCCTGAAAACTATTTAGTTTCTTTAAAAAGAAACCAACCAGCAAAATGTTTCTCCTAAAAAGCTTTATACTGTTAAAATATACATGCTTTAGCATTTTACATTCAAGGTCTCTTAAGTACAAAAGCCTGCTTTACTTTGTTATGGAACACTGAGACACCAAGTATGATTTAGTCATTCTTCGTTTAAAAAACTACAACTTTTTACACAGGCTTGTAAAATTTCATATGGGAAGTCACATGCAGAACACCTGATGTACTGACTTGTATGGAAAAAAGCTTAACAGGTGCCTCAGTTGAAAAAATATATACATACCTTTGAGGATCTGTTACTCAAACAGCAGATTTATGATCATTTTAGAATGTAAAATAGTAAGTGCAAGTAGATTTTTTTTTAAATAGTACTATTTAGAACTTCATTTCATACAAAAATAGACATCCATATATTTTATTACTACGGAAAACTTAGAGTTATATGTCTTTGTTTGGGGATGATCCTGTTGAATTGCACAGCTGGCATAGCTTTGGGAACCTCAAATATCTGTCTTCAGCTAACCTGAACTCTTTAAATAGTCCTAGAAATACATACCCTGAAATCCAAAATGCTGGAAAAAATATTTTCAATGAAGATCAGCGATGCTGAAGCTAGGGAGCTGAGGGGCTTCTCTTCCATGTCAGGTGCTCACAGCTCTCCCAGGGCTGGGGTTGGTCAGTGCTGAGCCAGGAGAAGCTTTCCAGGCCCACCTGCACTCAGGGGGGCTCTCTGGCTCTGCTGGAGCCTGAGCTGTGGTTGCACAGTGTGGGAGCTGAGGAGAGCCCTGGCACTGCAGGAGAAAGAGCCCTGGCACTGCAGGAGAGAGAGCCCTGGCACTGCAGGAGAGAGAGCCCTGGCACTGCAGGAGAGAGAGCCCTGGCACTGCAGGAGAGAGAGCCCTGGCACTGCAGGAGAGAGAGCCCTGGCACTGCAGGAGAGAGAGCCCTGGCACTGCAGGAGAGAGAGCCCTGGCACTGCAGGAGAGCCCTGGCACTGCAGGCTCTGGCCCAGCAGTTGTCCCTGGTGCCACGGTGACCGCGGCGTGGGAACACGAAGCCAGCCCTGCAGTGCAGGCTGCTGGAGCCTTTGGAAATACATGCCAAGGTGAGTTGGTTTCTGCCAAACTGAACATTTGGTGCTCTTAAAGGCAGAGAAGCCAAAGGCTTAGCAGTATCATTTAGGGGGTGGAAGGCCCCTGCACTGCCTCATTTCACATGAGGAGCTGGAATGCCAGTTCAAAGGTGTCTCTATGAACAGAGTAAGTTGCATTTTGTCAGGAGACAGGATTCAGGATCGCCTGGGGACTTAGACAGTTCCACTTGGGACATAAAAGCCCAGCTCAAGTTCCTTGAAGCTCATCAGTGCATTCACTTTTCAGTGAGCTTCCAGCAGTGTGAGAGGAAGGTGAGGACAGCATTTCTGAAGAGCCTTTCCCGTTACCTCTTGCACTTCCCATGCTGCAGAACCTCTGCCTGCTCTGTTGCATTTACGTTTTGTACTTCAGAGGAGGAGTAATGGCCATTTCCACAGGAGCAGCTTCCCTGCAGAGAGACGTTGGATCAACCTCCCCTCTTCCAGGTTTGTGCAAAATTCAGTTCTTTTAGGAGCTGGTGCTTGGCATGAAGGAAAATGGAGAGCAGTTGCTGCTTGTGGTTCCAGTGGTGTGTGACTTCAGTAGTTGGGTTCTTTTTTCCCCTCTAGATGTTGGTGGCCCGCAAAAAGTCCATCTGTGGGGTGGACTTTACTCACAATATTTCAATATCCCATTTCTGGGAAGGTTTGTTTTCTATTGGCTGATTCATAATGATGTGATTCTTGTCGTAGTAATTTCCTCCTTAAAAACAAAAGGAAGTAATGAAGGAAAAGCTTCTGAAAGAAATACTCATAAAAAATATACACAATCCTTGAGAATTTTGACTAGGTAGGAAAATCAGCTGAAAAATAGCAATTCCATGAGGTAGGGAGCTGGTATCTGCAACTGAGCGATAACAATTTTAACCAGCCTTCTTTTTTCAACCCCTTTTCTCTTTTTGAGCTATTCTGTGATTGATTTTCCTTCACCATTTTGTCTTCTCTAACTTGCACTTCTTGCCATCTGTACTACTTAACTCCCCAAAGCACAACTGCTGATCTGATCAAAATAAACCCCTGGAATCAAAAGAGGGAGGTTCTTCCCTACCCTGCTGTTTCTTGTCCCACTGCCAAGCAACTGCACAGGAAAGGTAGGATTCAGTTTCTGACCTTAAGTACAAAAAAAAAAAACCCAACCAACAAAACCAAACCAACCAACCCCAAAAAAACCCTGGAATATGGAAGCTAACTTTAATCAAAAAACACACTTTAAACCTGTGAGGTTTTGAGTCTTTTGTTTTTAAATACCTTTAATATCAAGCACCAGCTGCTCACTGAGGTATGAACTGATGGTTCCATCCTCGTTGAGTCTCCACTTTTGCCTGTCCTTCCCGTGTTCTGTCCAGAGGGCGACTTTGGCCCCAGGCACGTCTCTGCCCCCAATGACATCCAGACAGGCATTGTTGGCCTAGGAAACAAGGAGAGCAGTGAGATCTGGGCTGGAGCCTCAGTGTTGTGCCTGCCTTGTCTCAGGCACTGAGCATACAGCAGGAAATCCTGCTGTAGCTGGTAAAACCCTGGGAAGCAGGCGAGGAACAGAATATTCAACACCTGACCAGCTGCTGGATCAAAGGTGGTGCTCTTTGTTACTTCCTTTCTTTAACGTTAAACCTTCAGCTTTTTTTACTATCAGTAACAGACCACGAAGGGCAGCATTAACAGGAAATCACTGTGGAACTCACCTTGGACTTGAGGAGCCCCCGGCAGTAGTGCCAGAGCTGGGAGGTGCCGCCGCTGCGCGGGGCCGCGCACACCGAGGCGGCCCTGATGTCTGCCAGGCTCCCCGCCACGCTCAGGTACTTCCCCTGGGCCCTGTTCCTCACCCTCAGGAACGCTGCGGGCTGCAGGGGGCAGGGAGGAGCAGATTTACAACAAAGATCAAGGAAATCATGTGGGAGGGCCTCCCCTCCACCTCACCCTTCTAAACTCTGTGTTTGATTTTTGTTTGCACTTGAGGATGTTCGGTAATTTTTTGGCTGGGAACAAATGTGCATGTGAAGGACAGAAAGTGGGTTTTCACATGCAGATGGGCAGCTAGAAACAGCAATGGTAGATAGGGTTTTTTTCAAAAAAAAGATGTAATTATGGCTATAGAATTAATTCCTGTGATCTGCAAAGATTCCTAGTTCAGCACATTTCACTTACTCCAAGGGCAGCCAACGGGCTGTACTCCACAAGCTTTTAATTCTTGGGACACAAAACTTACTGAGTTACACATCCAGAAACTTCAGCCCTCCCTAACTGGAATAGATGGCAGAGAGATGCACCACTGGTTTTGAACATACATGGAAAATGGCACTGACCTGGTATCCCTGTTTATTGGTTTACTCAAGAAACAAAGAGGACTTTGCAGGGTTTGAGCTTTTGCTCTGTTATTCGCTGGTTTCAATGCAAATAAAGAGCAGCTGTGCTGCAACCTCAACTCCAGCACAGCTTTTTTCTGGGAGCTTTAAATCTCCTTTTTTTTCCACATTAAAACAAGCCCTGAGCTACAGACAGACAACAAGGCCTCTCTCCCACCAAGCATCCATGAACAAAACCTGTAGCAGCAGGGTGTTTATTTACTCTTTGTGGTTTAGAGACCTGAACCATTGAATGAGACTCAAATCAGAACTACCTGGGCTGAGGCAGAGAGGGAAAACCTGATGGGAACTGTTGTGACAGGTAAACTGTCCAAAGTTACCCTGTCACTTCTACTTAATTTGCAAGTTCCCATGCAAAAAACTATCTTTGTATGAAAATTCATTAGCATAACAACCTATTCTTGGATTCAAAAACAAATGCACCTGCAATGACAAAGGATTTGTCCCACAAAAATCAGTAAATATGTAAACAATGTAAGAATAGAGATATTTGATAGACAAGTAGCAAACCTTTCACTAACCAATAGAGTGATTGGCAAGAAAGCTATCAACCAATGAAAGCTGCACACGAGGTGTGTGAAAACTGTATAGAATGAGTTGTGAAAATAAAGAATTGGCTTTTCCCACATAAAGAAAATGGAGTCTTGGCTAACTTACTACAATAGGGAACTGCAGGAGCTTTGCCTCTTTTGGAAATCCAGGCTACAGCACAATAAAATTCACTCTTGCTTCCATTTATGTTAATTATGAAACAAGCCAGTGTGGAATTGGTTTCCTCATTATATTGGTATATGGCAAAAATGTAAAAATAGAGCATCCACAGAACATGCTAATGGGCAATTCAGAAAAACAAAACTTGACATCAAGAAACTGGGAATTATTTCCCTTTAGGAACCTAACATAGATCTCAATAAGTGTCACAAGAGGCATTCTCTGCTTCAGCAATCTCCCTTCTAGCTGTCACCATCCTGCCTGATTTAAGGAGTAGAGCACACCCCAATGTGCTTGGTGGTGGAACTGACAGCTGTGCACAATCCCTGCCCACAAACCCCCTTTTCTCCACTCAGCCTTACAGTACCTGCTTCACAGGACGAAGGGAGCCAATCACTTTCCAGCCACTGTGTTCACTCCAGCTTGAAATCTCCCTGGGCTCCAGCAGAATCTGCTTTCCTAAAAAATTGCATCCCTCATAGGCAATCCACCTGGATACACAAAACACAATGTGAAAGGGTATTTGTTACCCACAGCATAACTAAACTGCAGCTCAGGGCTGTGCTCTTGAAAGTCCCCAAACCTCTCCACAGTCATGCTAATATCAAGCCTCTCTGTGCTCCAAATGCCCTTCATTTCAGGGGGATGACTGCCCTCTGCTGAAATTCTGTCTGCCTGCCTAAAATTTGTGAACTACACTTCCCACCTCCCCTCTCTCCCGCCATTTTTCCCTCCACAAAAAGGGAACTTCTGCATAAGCCCAGATGGGAATAATGCTGGTTTCAGCAGGCTTGTGCTAGGAAACTAGGGAGCTACACTTGCAGCTTTGCCTGGTTGTGCACATCAATTATGAGAGGATCTCGTCTGATGTTTTTGTTACAGTTAAAGCTGTTTATACAATTCCATTTCTCTGAAAACACATTACAGGTACTCACTCCAAACCCCACACCCTGCTGTAGGATTTTCCTGTCTTGAATACACCGTGGATGTGGCTGAGTCCTGGAACACCCAGTTAAAGCACTGGCTCACACAGACCCCTTGTTATCTGGGCATCTGCTCAGTAAATGCTGCTCACAAAGGCAGCCCCAGGAGCACAGATCCCTTCTGTTTAGATCAATAGCACATTGCTGTGTGGACAGTGACTCCTAAGTGCCTGACTCATTAACTGAACACAAAGCAAGTGCTGTTTTCCCAGGTGACCTGTTTTACAGGTCAGCTGCCAGGAACAGGAGGGATGGCTGCGCTCTGAGCCAGTGAGAAAACACCCCCAGCCTCACTGCACCTGGAATTGCTTCTGCCCAGTGCCCACAGCTCAGAGAAACTGAGAACCAGCCCTGCTCAGGGCTGCACGGGGGCTCATCTGTGCCAGCAATGAGGCTGGGTCCCTGTTTCCTCAGACGAAGTCCACACCTCCTGCCCAGCAGGTATTCAGGGCAGCCTGACTGCCCCTGTGTCTTCCTTACACTTTGAACACATCCCTGGCTTTTTTCCCCCCCTTGCAATGGTTTCTGTCAAGTCACTGAGAATTCACTGTTAACATTATTCTTGGAGCATGGAACAGTCTCACGTGGAAAGCAGTTTCAAAGTAGACATTTATAGGGAATGGAGAGGGGAAAGATTTACAGTGAGCACTGTCAGAAGCCAGGTTGTGCTCCGGGCATTCAGTGACACAGGCAAAACTCATCTGTGCTCTCATACAGGCTGTGCCACCTGTCCCACACCTCTGAGAACCCCAGCCCCCTTTGCCAAGGCAGATTCCAGGTTTGTGCCTTACTGAGGTGGCCAGTTGGCTCAGGAAGGAGCCTTTCACCTAAGCCTGGCAGCAAGATGCCATCAGAGTATTTACATTAATCTTTGCTATTTGCCTAAAGCTGACAGCAGGCTTTGGGACAAGGAGCAAAAATCTCTAAATCTGCCTTCCCGAACTCTGAATCCCAGATGAGGCAAACAAACCCTCTAGGACATCCCACAATCACCTGACACTCTCAGCCTTTAGGTTACCTGTCTGCCACGTGGGGTTGGGACAGCTGTGGAGGTCTCTTTCCTAGGAAGCTCTGAAAAGAGGAAACCCAGCCTTTCTGCCCTGAGCCCATCCCAGAGACGGGGAGGCAGCTAACCTGGCTTGGACACCCAGTAATGAGCAGAAAGATGCAGGAGGGGCTGGCCTGTGGCACTCACTCTCCTGTGCTTTCTTGCCACGTGGTCCCAAAGCCATCACCCGTCCTTTGCTGCCAGCTGCTGGGGCAAAGGGATTGAATTTCCAGACAACACACCCACTTCTGTACTTTCAACAAAGGTTCAGGATGGAAGTGGCCCAAATATTGGAACTGTTGTGATCTGGCAAAGCTCTGTGGGGAAGGTTATGTTCACTATTCTCTCAAGAAAATTACAGCCTTGCCTGTGTGGAAAAGGTGGGGAAAGGTCAAACATAAACATAGGAAATGTGTGTCCCATTAGGAGAACAGCAGTTTCCAGCCACTCTCAGTTGCAGGATGAGACCCTGCAGATTTGTTGCTGCTGTGGGTGTGGAGGCTGAAAACCTGGCTGAAAACAGAACACTTGGGAGCTCTTCTAAAAGGTGAGAGAGAGAGAGATGTGGAAGAGGTGAGGAGGTCACTTTTCTGCAGATGTAAAAGGTTTTCACAGAAGAACCTGGGTGTACATCCACACTCCTGGAGGAGGGTTAAACTAGTAACAGAAGCAAATTACTGTTCCAGCTGTCACATCCACCCTGAGCTCCTCTCAGAAGCTGCTGCTTCTCTGGCAGCCAGTCAGCACATCAAGCTTCCCTGAGCCACAGCAGTAGTTCAAATCACTGCAGTTTATAGCTGGCATTTTACAGCCTGTTAATAAAGGCACTCCGAGTTTACACTACCTGCCTTGTAAAGTCTGTGCCTCAAAATAGAAGTTAAGAATGTAAACCATCCTATGAACAAGGCAATAACCATGAGACAATGTTAGCTCCTATAGTGCAACACAGACAGGGATATTTCTTCCATACTTACAACCCACTTCTCACCCACACAGACTGGGTGTAAAAATGAAGGTCCTCATTCAAAACAGAACTGACTGGTTCACTGAAGTGCAGCTCTCTGCCCTTGCAGCATTCCAGGCTGAACAGACTGATGGAAGGCTCAGCAAAAGCCTGGGGGAGGGGGAAGTAGAAAAAAAAAGGAACAAAGTTTTAGTGAGAATAGTCTTAACTTCAATTTTCAGAGAAGATGCACACATTGGCCCACTTTAGCTGAACTTCCTGCAGTGCTTTTGGGTTAGCTCGTGCTCCCTCAGCAAATGGAACAACAAGGGAAAACCCCACAGCACACAGAGCTGAAACAAACTGCATTTATCAGTGGCTTTGCCATCAGTGTGGTGCCCCACTGACACAGGCCTGGCACAGAGAGTCACCAAGTGATGCAGAGGCCTCTGCTTGGACAAACTCACTTTGATCTGATTTGTATTGTCAGGGCCTTGATTGCTTTCAAAAATCCACTTTTTTACTTATTGATGGAACATGCATCTAATATAGTGAGTCAAATCAAAGTTGATTGTCCACTGTAAATTAGCTGTAGTTCACTGCAAACATTTTAAGGAGCTACAAATTGTAAAAGGTCAGAAATGTCAACTAAAATGTTCTCAATGTTTTCTTTAACAAACATTCCTATTTTTCTTCTGACAATCTTGAAGGAAGAACATACTTAGTAAATTCTACAATCTCATGTAGAATTGAAACATTTTTCACTTAATGTCCTTTTCTACAGTTGACAGATTGCCCGTGAAAGCAAATAAAAAGATCAGTTTGCATGAAAATGTGGTGCAGCTTTAAGGCCAGCAGAAAAAGAGAGGAAGCAGATTTAAATACACAAATTCTGTGCCCTAGGTACAAGGAACACTTGTACAGAGCTTCAGCATTTTTAACCTACAACCAGAAGCAAAACCACTTGCAGTTTACACCTGGAAAGGAAGAGAGAACAGGTCTGACTAATTCAGTGAGCTGCCTCTCCAGGAAAGGCATTTTCTTTTAGGAGATTTTACCTGAGATAGCTGTCTCAGGCAAAATCTGGGATTTCTCTTGCAGCAAAGACGTGGCCTCAGGTGAAACAAACGAAACAAAATCCTGAATTAAAGTTGACACAGGCACTGAGTAATTAAGAGAAATTATTTTCCATGTTTGAAGAGGCACACGTAGTGTAGGGAAGTGTCTCTGAAAAGCTCAGGGGTGTGTCAGGACATACAAATTTGCTTGCACTGACTCAGTGCACTTGGTATGCAGCTGGTTAGTCAGATTCTGCCTCAGAGATTGCCTTCCTCTGCCAGCCAGTGCAGGGCTGCCTGAGTCCTGCAACACTCCAGGGACAGACAGGTCACTGAGACATTCTGAAGAAGAGCTTGGGATCATCCACTAGGAGAGATAAAGCCTAAAAAACTGTACTCCCCAAATCTAATCTTATACACCAGAAAAGGATTAAAACCTGTAAAGTTTTTGTCAGCTCTTCCCACGTGCCTTCTGCTGGATAGGGGGGATCAGAGTTACAGCTAAAGGCTCACTTTGAACCCAGACCAGCAGGCCTAGAGCAGGCAGCTACTCCTGGGGTTGCTTTGCTCAGGCAGGCAGAATCATCCACTCCTGTTTGCAAGAGCCTTGGCACTGCCTTTCACTGAGTGCACACCAGGAGTCACGTCCAGAAGAGGCACAACAATCTTCACAAGTGCACTGTGAACCATGAGCAGCACCATCTGGCATCTGTGTTGCCAGCCACTACTACCCAAACCTAAACATCGATGCTGCTGTTGCAGCACTGAGGGGGCTCAGAGACAGGGCTGCTGGTCGAGATGAGTGGCCTGACCCAGCAGATCCATTCCACACCAGGAACCACAACAGCAAACTGCTGCAGTCAATGAAAATCATCCCAGCTGGGCTGTGGTTGTGAGTGTTTGGACTGAGAGGTCTTAGAGTTCCCTGTCCAGCTGCTCAGAGCCCCTGACACACACACCACACACATCCCTCTGTCCCAGGAGAGATGCAGTGACCTTGCAGACACGAAGCCCAGAGGGAAACCAGGCTGCTGTGCCAAGCCCTGAGCTCTCCTGTTTCCACAGCCATATACAGAGCAGTGCACTGATTCCCCACGTTCTGTGTTCCCTTCTAGGCCAGCAGCTGGCAGCACTGACTTTGGCCTGGCTTTTTTCTCTGACTTTGTTTTCACAGCTCCATGGAAACCTGGCAGCAGTGAAAAACAAGCTTTGGGGCTATGCTGTTAGGTTGGGAGGCATCTTGTTCCCAGCCTTTCTTGCAGAATGCTGAGGAGCATTTTCACCTGAAAGGTGAGCCAAAGACATCTATATTTACCCATTCCCATGTCTAGGCCAGCATTACTTTAGCTTCTTTTCACAGTTATTTCAAGGAAAATACCTGAAATGCCATGCTTTGGGGAAAGCTTGCCCATTGTGAGAACAACAGAGCACTACAGAATTTCTTAGGATGATTTTTATGTGTGAAGGAACTTTTAAGCCTTTGCTTAAACCAGCACCAATAACATTTTAAGATGTTTTGCCTCTCCTGTTTTTTAATGCAATTGTCCACAGAGAAACTTGAAGGGGTTTATTATATTCAAGAGGCCAGTGATTAAGGAAGGCTGTATTTACATGGCATTTCAAGATATGAGCAGCTTTGTAAACTGTTATATACACTGATACACTTTACTTAACAGGTGTGGGGTCCTATGGCTAACAGCACACAGTACAATGAAAATCACACAGGTAAACTACAGAAAATCAACACTAAAAATCAACACAGTAAAAATCTCTTGCACATTTCAACTCAGCTCAGGCTTCCCCCTCAAAGATTTTTACTTTGCTTTTAGTGGAGCTGTGCAACACAATTTTTCACAATTCAGAACAGATTTTTATCCTTCACCAGTTCAGGAAAAAACCCACAATGCAAGCATGAAGTGTTTGAGACTAAACAAGGATCAGTGCAAGATGAGCTTCCCCCAGTAGTGTACAGACAGAAGGAAGATGATCAAAGGGCACTAGAACTGAAAACCAAGTGCACAGGTGTATTTCCACAGATGCTTAGAGCAAAAAGGATAAATTTAGCAATGAATAATTTCTCATTATATAAGTTGTGAGAATTTTTACTAATAAAGCCTTTTGAAAAGGGTCTGTGTCAAAACATATTTTCCCTCACACCTTTTTTTTTTTGGCCAACTTAGGTTTTGCAGACTTTGATGGGAAAGCCTAACAAAGGCAAAAGGGAGAATCCAAAGGGCCAGACCAAGGCATGGGTGTGACCCAGCCATGGCAAGGGATGGTGCAGTGCCCCGTTTCCCATCGCTGCTGACCTGCTGCTTGGCAAACAGCATTTACCAGAGTCTGAACTGGGGCAGCCTCCACAGCTGTGCTACAACATCCCTGGAAAAATCTGTACTCTCCAGGCTTGGCCAGCTCCTCACTAGGAACTGTCTTTGCTGGAGCTGCTCCCTCCAGTGTGGGATGGATGCCTGGCTGAGGGAGTGCCCATGGTCCAGTCCCAGCCACACACAGTGACTCAGAGCCTGGCCCTGGGAAACTGCAGATACATATTCTTGTACCTGATTTCTTTATTTGCCTCACACAAATGCTGTTAACACCTGTATTTAACTTAGAGAAGATAATATAGACATACAAGGATTATCACGATTGATCAGAGCAAGAATAAAGAATGCTTCAGAAGAAAAGAGGAAAAAAAACCCAAGCAAACAAAAAAAGCATTGCACAACCTACAACCTGGATCTCATTTCTGGTTTTAGAAACTGGGAGACTGGTTTAATTTACAGGTTGAAGGTAACACTTTAGAAGGAAAGCTAATTTCTCATTGCAAGAATCCTGGGCATTTTTGTCCATGTAAATCACACCAAACATGGCAGGAACTTTTCCAAACAACACACCTGAGAAAAGGCTGCACCAGAGCTGACCTCCCCATTGCAAGACTATCTAACCCAAAAGATTAACCTCCTCAGGCAGCAAACACTGCTCAAATGCCCCAATAAAGCCACCATGGCCCTATAAATGGCCCAGCTGCCTTCACCTGCTCTCCTGCAGCCGGGCAAGGGCTCACATTTCCTTTCCATGAACCCCTGGCAGTGCAAAAGTCCTTGTTGCTGCAGGCACAGAAACCTGCACCTCTGCAGCAACTCTGAACCTGTGCTACGCTCTCACCTGCCTGCAGGAGGGCTGTGAACAACAATTCAACAGCACATTTCATCACCAAGCTTTTCTGGAAGAGTGCTTTGGGATTTTCAGATGAAAGGGGATGATGAGAGACAAACGACATCAGTGTCAGTTGTTCCTTCCTTGTACCCTCCTGTCACTCCACAGCTTTCCCTAAATGCTCTGAGGATGATGAAACAATCCAACTTGTATTTGAGCAAAATGGAACAGCAGGAAAAAAGCACAGCTAGGGCCTTCTAAAGATTTAGTTTGAGTATTACACACCCTGGAGAATAAGGTGTGATGGGAGAGAGGAAACTTCATCAGGAACAGAGGAACTGGTTGCAAAGATGTGCTGAATTCCTCCATGATACCAGTGCACAGTAAATGGGGAAATAACCAATGTGGAACCATATTAATTTGAATTTCTTGTGAAATGGGAGAGTGTGTGTGCAGAGGATGTGGGAGCAGCACACCATACCTAAATGCTGACAACTTCACTTTTCAGCAGACAACACATAAAACACCCCTCCACAAGCGTAGAGCTAGAATAAAAATTAGCCAACCTAAAATACTGTCACTACAGTGAAATCCTCAAACTATCACTAGTGTGAGCCTGTTTTCTTACCCCAAACATTTTGTGTTGCTTTGAAAGTTTTGGTTTGTTTTTCTATTTTAGTTGGACCAACCCAGTGATTTAGAAGGAAAATTTTCATTTTGTTATGCAATTAAGCTCTTGGACAAACAAATTACATTTCTGGCAGTTTTCAAGTTTACTTTCTTAAACAGAAAAAAATTACTTTTTTTTTTCTTTTAGTGCATTTACATTTGTTTGCAAATGGTTTGTTTCCATCGAAGCTCCATTTTCTATAGAACAAATGGAACGTTCCCAGCGTGGGACTCCTCCACAGCTCCACTTGCAGCAATCCCATCTCACTGAAAGGAGAGCAGGAGACAATGCACACGCAGGGCTTGGTGTCAGGGTTAAAAGTTCTCCTTCTCACGTGTAAGCTGCTAGGGGACACACCTTAGCTCTGAAAGGGGCTGGTAAGCTCAAAGCTGAATAATGGAAGGGGTTCCCAACGCCACAAATGAATCCAATCAAGCTACACAACAATTCCCCCTGTTCCTCTCTGGAACAGGCTAACAGAAATATGCTGTAATAAAAGGGGCTCTGTTCCAAGAACAGTGCACTGTGGACAATGCTCAGCATTAGCTGGGGCTGCTCCTGGCCGTGACCTGCTGCGTGCTCTGGGTCACATCTGTGCCACACCAGGGTCCCCAGCCCTGCCCTGGGGGCTCTGAGGGCAAACAGGTACAGTTCAGTGGCATTTCATGCTCTTTAGTGCCTTGATCCTGGGAAATACAAGGGCTCCTATTGGCAAGAAAAGAACCAAACTAGGAGGTGCAAAAGCAGAGGAAGATGTGTGTGAGCTTCCCACACACAGCCTGCCAAACACGCTTCTTGCAGGGCCTGGCCCTCGGGAATTGAGGGCTGCCAGTGCTCTCCTACGTGCCAAACTCCGTATTTACTTCTCTCTGAGATTACAGGCAAGGGATTTGGACGAGGCCTGCTATTATTTGATGTCAAAACTTCACTTGGATTTGGCACAGCGGAGTCCAAAAGCCTAACTGGAAAAGGGGAGCTTCAATCCAAAACCCAGGCTCTCTGCAGGTGGGAAGTCGCTGTATCTGTACAGTCAAGTGAAAAGTCCACCTCTCCAGTTTGAGTTGTACACCCTTCCCACCATGCCCATGGGTTTGGTGTTTGCATTTTCTTGGGGTTTGGGGCTTTTTTCCGTTTGGTTGGTTGGGTTTTTTTGGTTTTGTTTTTTTTTTTTTTTAAATAACTGCTCACGAATGGTAAAAAGGACTTTATATGTGAAAAAGCTGAACTGAGTAATCACAGAAGTCCAGCTTCATAGGAGTTGCACTGAAGGACACATGCCACATAGGCTGAGTTTGTGCCCTGTGATCAGGAAGGAGGAAGAATTTTGGAGAACCTGGTGACCAGTGCTAGAGAGAAGGGGGCAGAGAAGCCACTTGCTTCTCTTTTACCAGCAGGGTTACAGCTCATCTTTGATGCTCCTGCATAAGAGCACACCAAGATGTGGAAGAAAGGCACAGACATCACATCAAGACTGCAGGTTTGCATGTCCTGTCTGCAGGGTTACAATGGGATGTATAAAATGTTGTCTCTCTCTTGCTCTGGAGGGCAAAATGCATTCCTGTGCCATGGAGGGTCTCGTGTCTCACTTGTAAAACAGAGAACAACTTTAAACCCAGAACACCCAAGAGCAGCTCCAAGTGACCTTGTGCACGTGTGCACGCAGCCTGACATGTTCCAAACAGTTCCCAACCCAAAAAACCCCGAGAGCCAAGAAAACAAACCTCATTCTTTTCCCTAACTGGGAGTTTGTTTAGGGCAAGTGCTCGCTTCAGACTTCTGACAAGGAAAAGAGCTCTGAAATGTTATTTTTTTCCCCCAATAAAGACTCACATATTGAATAGGCTTGAGGGATTTGATTGTAGCAGTCGGGCAGCCACAGGAACTGAGGTCAACGTAGAGGCCTTCTTCCAGCACACAGTGATTGTCAGTGGTTTCCCCTTTGTAACACAGGAGCCAGCTGCAAGAATAATGGAACAAAAAAGGATAAGCTGCTCTAGCTGCTTATTTACAGTGTGTTCTTTTCAAGACCTAATACTTGCTAAGGACAAAAGGTATAAAAAATTTTCTTTGTTCTTGTCAAGCTTAAAGTGAGGTGACTTGAAAGGCTATGCAGCAAAGCAAATCAAACAGTGTGGTACAGAAACCTCAGTTCCAGAGTCAAACAACGTTGAGTGGAACTCAGACACTTCCACTGTACCAAAGTTCTCAAAATCTGGAATAAATTCTGACTGGAGTTAAAAAAGAGTCATGTTAGCTGTGCAAACCTTCCCCAGGGAGAGCCAAATGCAGTACCCAAACCAAGGACAGGGTGAGAGTTACTGAGATGCCTTGCAGGACAAAGGGTCTAAGACATGATGGAAGATGATGGGCATGTGTTATGTGCTTTCAGCTGTCTGAAATTTTGTAACATTAAAAAAAAAATTCATAATACTGAAAATGATGGCATGTAAAGTAACAGACACTTACCATCCCCGGAGAACCTTAAAAGAACATGGTATGAATGATGTGAAATCAGAAACTTCTGCTGTGAAATCTACACATGCTCCTTGGAAATGTGTATTACTGAAAGCTTTGAGCTACAAGAACAAAACAAAACAAAAACAATGACCAGAAGGAAAATGAAGGCATTATCATTAATGTAAACAGAGAAAGCTGTACTCTCAAAGAAGTACCCATCCAATTCACAAAGATAAAATTAATGGAATGAATTGTGCAAAGAATCTTTTACATTTTCTACAGCTGCTTTGTTTTTAGAAATCAAGAAATTTTTAGAAATATCAAGTATTTTGTCATCTCTGGACTGGCACAGGAGGCTTCTCAGTGGTGCTAAGGCAGGCAGAGTTATCTCGTGTAAGTTTAACTGCAGCAGGGGGGTCCAGGCAAAAATGAGAAGAGTGGGACTCCAGGCTGTCATCATCCACCCAGAGTCCCCCTGAACTGCAGCCTAACTCTCACTACAGCTCAGCAATCAGTGCTCAAAGCAGGATGGGGAAATGCTGGTCAAAAGATACAGAGCTGCTACTGACAGAGTGCCCTGAAATCTTCTGTGATCACAGTGGTTGCAGGTGGTTTTTCATTTCAGAACTAGCAGGAGGATTTCTGAGGTTCAGCCAAGCTGCTTTTATATGTCATGGTAAAGAACTGCAAGTCACAGTGAACCACACCCCACCAGTGAGATGTGACCAGTTCATCCTGAAAAAGCCGGAAGGCTCAAAATGTTGCAGTAAAAGTAAAATGGAAAAAAACAGACAGAAAACAATCAACCCCCTCCCCAAACCAACCTCACCCAAACAAATTTTAAAAAAGCCCAAATGAAGAAACTCACCTCCCAACAAAACCCCTCAGACAAACCTAAACCAAAAAAACACACACAAAAAAACCCCTAAAGCCCCCACCGAAACAAAAAGAAACTCTGGTATGATGTAGGCTACGATCCATAGCAAAGACACCCAGAATTCTGTACCCTTGGGATGCCACTGTGTAATTGAGATGCATTTCATTTGAAAGCCTGAAAGAGGGGCTATAAAAGAATGAAAAATTGAAGTGTATCAAGAGAACAGCTCATATTCTGTAATGGAAGGAAAACACGATGGCTGTTGCAAGAGCTACTTCCCCCTTCATGCCCCAGATTGGCCAAGCTTCCTGCCAAAGAAAAGAAATTAAGTGCTTTTGCCAGCACAGAGTGAGAAGGCCAAACACAAGTGTCAGCAAATGATTTTATGGAAAAGTTCAGTCTATGTTTTTAAAAGAAATGGATGTTTCATGTTAAGAAGAACAAGAAAGGCTTAAGCTGCCCTTGCAGGCTACGAGAGCTAATTGGAGAGCACGGATCAGCTACAGTAAAATGAATAAAGTGTACCTGACTTTGCTGTAAATACAACTGCACTGCTATGTCACAAAGCACCTATTTAAGCTGTAATTACACTGTATTTTCTACCCACTCACCTCCAAGCTCTTTACAAAAGGGAATATATATACATACACACTGCCTTTCTTTCATAGGCCACGTGCTATGCAAGGATTTTTAAAAAGATTCACGATTCATTTTAACACAGAATTTATCTGGTAATGAATGGGGGTCTCAATTTGACAAAAGCTGGAGTGGAGCAGTGATTCCTCAGTGCAAACACTGCAATTAGTCTCTAACTGCAGCCATCTCCACTTCGTCAGGGTCTGACATTACTGTGTGAGGTTTCACTTCCCAAAAATCCAATGGATATTAAAGCACAAATGCAGGGTTGCACAGCAATTATCTCTGCTTTCTAAATCATCTGTCCAAGTCACCTGCTGCTGAAAGAGGCTTTGTACTTGCTGGGCAAAGCTTTATTTTAAGAAATGAAATGAGTGGCTTCACAGAGTTGGTGATTTCTTACACTCTGTGTACTTGGTTTATTAGGAAGCTTGGCAGGCAGAAAGGCCAGGGGAGTTACTGAGATTTAAGAAAATTTTGCTGCTTTTCCATTTCTGATAAGAACAGAAATGAAAAAAAAGACACACTCTTACAGACAGTGCAAACAGTTTCCTTAGCTCAAACATACGCTTAGTAAAGGTGGGAGAATGTGTAATCATTCAAAACAACCAATATATGATTATTCAAGGGTCAAACATCAGGATGTTTAAGGATTTGCCAGCTCGTATGCACCATGCTGAGAAACTAAGAGACTGCTTTTCATGAAGAAAACTTATTTTACTCTGAATGTGAAATTCTTGATATTTATCCAAGGGCCCGTCTTTTACTTATCCTAAGTGACTAAATGTTCTCCCATTAAAAATTACCCAAAATATTTCCCCTCCTGTAAGAACTGTAGTGATAGGAAATATGTTCTTTCTTCCCTAGCCCCAAGGCAGAATCCTATGAAAACCAGGACTGTGGTAAGTCAGGATAGTAAATTTTTCACAAGTGGTGTTGAGACTGTTATTAAAGACCACAAGAGGCAAAATACAATCCAGTACATGTCAATATTTAAAGGTGTCTGTGCATATACACACACACAGGTTTTTTGACATTTCTGGAAATAAAAAGCCTGTAAAGCACAATTTATTGAAACTTCAAAGGTTTGAACTGATCTTAAGGGTCTGCAACACTGGGATAATACACTCAAAGAATAGATTTTGGGAGATCCTGAAAAAACCAGAAGAATTGGAGATGGAAACAAAATTATTTTCAACTGTTTAGACCCCACCAGTTTTACCTGAGTCAGTTATTTTATCTGGTATCATTTAGCAAGGCCCTCTGGTGAACACACTGGCAAGTCTTTGGCTGTGGCTGCAAACTGCCATGTGAATAGGTCAGGCAGGAAGTCAGTGTTTAAGGCTAAAATAATACAGCAATTATGTCTCCAGACAGGAAACATTTCCTGTAGTCCCGGGTTAATCAAATAATGGTAGAATTGGAGAAAAAGGAGGGTGTGGTCCACCTGCTAAGTAACACAATGAACATTTCCCATCCAAGCAAGCAAGAACTTGTGTCCAGATGACAAAATACTTAAGTCTGCTGAAACAGAACCACAGACCTCTAACATCTATTTTGTCTATAAGTCAGTCATGTTTCTCGAAGTAAACGTCCCCAAATTTGCTTAATTAAGAGCATGTCAGAGAGACCAATAAAATCACTCATATCATCACCCATGCTAGCAGGACAGAAAAAGATCAAACAATTCATGCTGGACAGGGAGAGAGCATTGCAGGGGACACAGAGCACACGTGGTGATGGACACAGAGCAGGTTTGTGTTTCAGAAAGATAACCCAAAGGTCCATTAATGGAACATAACCTTGTAAGGAAAGGACCAAACTTTAAGACCCTACACTAAGTCATTTTGAGACTAAGGGTGAATTATAGGGACTACTTTCTCTTAATAAGTTATCATCAAGTTAGGCACAACTTTCAGCGAAACTGTCAGAATGCATCATAAATTTATCACAGATTTATCATGACCAGGATGTGTCCAGTTAAGCACTGATGATATTGTAACAAAAAGGGAATCTTAAGGAGCAGCTCGACCTGCTTGTAAAACTTTGGAAAGTAGAACTACCAGCATCCAAGACTAAGAAAACCCCAACTTCCAGCTGTTGATGCATTTTCAGGTTTGAAATGTGCAGTTCAGTTTTCTGCAGTTTGTATTTTCATCTTCACCTCACACATAAACATAGGAGTGACAAACTGGACGCAGTGCAAAATAATGGAAAGAAAATCTGCCACAAAGAGAAGGATGAATGGATGGGATGGTGAGTTTCCAGACAAGAGGGAAAGAAGAGGAAAAGTAATAGCTACAGGGATCCAAAGTCTCTCGAGACCTATTGGAGTGCTTGCATTTCTGGGGACAGAATACTAAAGGGAATAAAGATACTATACTATCCAGAATAAAGTAAAGAGTGTAACACTCAGCAGACTTTACTTTTATCCTTCTACCACTTCCCTCCATCACTCCTTTGCTGTAGCAAGGTGACAATACCAAAGTATCATCTGAAATTACTGAGCTATCACCTGAAGCAAGGCATTCAACATTACCTGCATTTAATTATTAAGTGTAGATTAGTATTAAGAGAGTGTTACGTAATGCCAACATACCAAATGTGGAGGCTCATTCGTCCCAAGGGGCTCCTGCAGTAATAAACACATATACACGTGTTAGAAAACCCCAACATTAATTACAGTTAATTTCCTAGGAGACATGCCAAGTTGCCTGAAATTTGTGAAGTGTTAACTCAGGAGCAGAGGAAAAAATACTTCCCAGGCTTTTGGCACAATTCTCTTCCCCGATTTCTGCCATGAGCTGCCTGTAAGCTCACAATTACCTGCCTGATTGTTCAATGCCTTTCACACAGAGAACTTGCATCAGCATTAATTAGTTCCCATAATGGGCATTGCAGTCCATGTAAATGTCTCTGCATTTACTTTTGAGGCTGTTTCTTGAAAAAAAAAGACAGAACTGAAACCAATAGAAGACACCTCTCAGCATGTGCTCTTCAAAATAAGGTTAGGTGTTCCTTTTCCATTCCTATAATTTATTACTTATTAATAATTTACTACTTATTATCATTTAATACTTATGGCTGAAGATTGTCTTTGTTTTGCATTAGGGTTTTGACAGTGCTGGCACTAATCTGTTTGGGTGAGTTGGCACTACCTGGGATTGAATAATGGATTAAAAATATTTCCTGTCTTTATTCACTATATCTAGTACAAATATTTTAGCATAAAAGTAAGAAAAGAACCCTGCAAAAATTCTATTATGTAACGACACAGGCCAGATAAATTCTCAAGTATTTGTAAAGACATTATCAAGTAGCATTATAAATTACCATGTTTTAAGGCAAATTAATCTTTCCAGGCCAGGCTATTTTCTCTATGTATGCAGTCTGCCAAAGGGAAATTCTTCTTATGAAATTTCCCTGACAATTTTCTCAAAAGACAGAAAGATCCACAGTGTCCATTTAAGTCTCCATCCTGAACAGATTCATTATGCTGTCCACTAGGGTCTTTAAATTGTTTCCAAGCAAATAGCAAATACGTTGTTACAATGTGGGCTCTCCTGTTTAATTATTATGGCAAACTCTGAACTCCAAAGGTCTCATTTCTTGTAAGGTTTTCCCTTAAATTCTGGTAACTCACCAGCTTAACAGGTCGAATTGACATGATGGTTTTACTAGATCCTCCCCAGTCAACAAAGCATTTGTATTTTCCTTTCTCCAGTACATACTGTTCTCCACAGAAATATTTCTGCTGATACGCCACCCACCTGGAGAATGATACAAAAATTAAACTGAACACATCACATTTTTCTGATCAGTTTGACAATAACAGCAAGTCAAGCACAACAGAATGTCCACCTGGCAGACAGTGCAACATGAAACCTGATGAGAGGCACAAAACTATCACACACTTGATTTTCTGCTTTTCCCTAATTCAACAAACACAAGGTTTTGGGTGTCTGCCTTCCCATCAAATTCATTGTAAGATGATGCCCTGCTCAGAGATTTAGAGGAAAGACATTCAATTGATAACTTTTTGAATTTCTCTTAATTGGATGCTTGTTTGGCATCCCCCTAGACAGGGCTTTCTTACAGCTCCTTCCAGTTGGATTTTGGAAAAAAAGTTCAAGAAGAAAGAGAAGTAACTGAGGAAGACTGGATGAGAGAAAGCAAAAGCCTGCAACAGCTGGCAGTTCAAGCTTCTCCCACCCTGCTTTCCCTGTTGCAATTTAAAAAGAAAGCAACTCCCATCTAGAGGGTTGCTCTAACCCTGCACAGTGGCAGAAGCAGATGGGGGACAGTCAGACACCACTAAATCACCCACTTCTGGTGGTGCATTCCTCTCTCACTCACCCAGCACTGGGACTGTTACATTACGGATATAGCAGGGCATTTCCTTACCCATTTTACTTTTACCATCCACTGGTGAATCTGTTTGCTGTTAATTTATTTAATGCCTTTTTTTAACCTCCTGGTGCTCTCTGCTACCACAGCCCCTTCAGCAGCGAGTTCCAGAAACTCCCTGTCTCTGGTGTAGGAAAAGCTTTCTTCCTTCCCACATCAAAATCTGCTTTAAAGCCATCTCCAGTTCTTCAAAGAGTTTCCCCCAATGTTGTCATGCAAGATTCTGGGGACTGCATTAATCTTTCTTACCACCTTCAGGATTTTGCAGCTCTCATTTGTTTCCCTCCTCTCCAAACTGAGTCTCATCCTTTCATTCTAATCCTCATGAGACACTAATCACCAATCCCTACATAAGCAGTTCAGGTCCCTCACTTCACAGTTCCTGATCCCCATCACTATTAGGCTAGTTATGACAATATTAATACTGCATTTTAAAAATTACTTTTAAATGTCTGAAACCCACGATTCCACAGTGCTCTTTTCCCTTAATGTCTTTTATAGTTTAGTTTTTATAGTTCTATAAAAATTATTTTAATTTTCAGAGCCAGCAGTCTGACTTTATTACACATACAGCGCATCTCATCCTTTCTGGACATGCTGTACCTGTCCCAAAAGTGATGCCAGTTCTTAATATATTTAAAATACCTTTCCAGTATTACTGCCATGAAACTATGTGACCCCTCTGGGGGGACAACACAAACTTTTTCTGTGAACAAGAACGCTCATATCCAAATCAAGGTGTTGAGAGCTACAGAAAATTAAAATTATTATTTCCCTTCCACTCCCCTCGGAAATTTAACAAACACTTTTCTTCTCCAAATATTTACCACGTGTACCATGTGGAATATAGTCTGTCAAAAGATGCACCCAAATGTGCCCAGAGGTGTTTCACAGTTCCACCCAGGCATTTGAGTAGACTTACACGCCGCTTTTCACAAGAATCGACCTTGTCTCAGGACCAAATCCAGCCTGCTCCAAATCAGGGATTTCCTCATTGATGATGTCCAGTGCTTTCCCATCTTCGTCATCAGACTGGAAAAGTGCCACTGAAGACTCTATGAAATCCTAAGAGGCAGCACAGGAGTTAGAAGACTGTCACAGCTCAATGACTCTTCATACCATAAAACATTTTGGGAAAGAGTTGTAGCCAGAAAGACAGAATTTTATAGGGCTGTGAAGGGACTTGGCTCCCTGGTGTGGATCTTTATGGTTATTTTGGCATTGATGTTCTGGAATAACTGGAAGCCTGACAATCTGATATGGCCTTCAGGGGTTTGCACTGTGGAGAGGAAGAGCCTGCTGCCCCTGAGCACCATCCTTTCCTCTCTGAGGATGGCTCAGAGTGCAAAGATGCCTGTGTGGGAAGGAGAAGAGTTAAAAGAAAAGAGTTTAACACTCATCTTCAAAAAGCCTCACAAATAACTACTCCAGACATGACCACGACTATAGATTTTTTACTAAACTTCTCCTTCCTCATCCCTTCCCAGCAACATGGCAGTAATTATGGAGAGGAAAAGCCTGGGCAAGATCACCTTTCCAGCACAAGGGGTTTGCACTTTCTGGATACATCCACTATAGCTATAAATAAATCCTGCTTAACACTGTCACATTCTGTCTTACATAGCTGTGTGACACTGCTTTGTGCTTTCAGCCAGCTCAGTTTCTTGGCCAGATTATTTGCACAGCTTCAGATTATTTGAATTTGGGTTTCAACTCTTCAGCTTTTTAACCACTCAGCAATTTTAAACACATAGTTCAGTCGCTGCTTGGGAAAACAAAAAAAAAAAATCCATTCACTTTATTCCTTTAACTTTTAACAGAAAGCATGAACTCAATTTCAGTGTTTCTCAATCATTCAGTTGTGGTATAAATTGAAACTAAGTAAGTCTTGCAAACAAGAAACAACTGCTGTCAAGCAAATAATGGGGTTGACAGAGACTCACAAACATATGACGACTCCACCATGGGTATTATTACACTGAACACTAAGAAAAGATTTACAACTATCAAAAACCACTTAAAAATTATGGCCGAACCAAGCATGCAGCCAGATTAATTGGGCCAGGTGAACCTGATCAAACAGGTTCTTTGGAGGTCACCATGTCCTTCTACAGGATACAAGCCCAATGAATAATGGAAACCAATTTTAGAATGAACACTTGACGTGGCTCAACTTCTCTGCACTGCTTACAGGACAGTAAAAGGTGATGGAACAAAATCTGTAGTAAAACTGGTTTTCTTACTGTGCTGACCACTTCCCTCCTTCATTTATTTACACTGTTAACCTGTTGCAACTATTTCAGGTATACACTAGAAATTAAAGTGCCAGGTCTGGAAAAATCATCATGAACAACTGCAGCTTCAGAGTACTTTTTAGGGAAAGAAAAAACATGAAAGAACAACCAAACTAGTGCAGTATTAGTGCAAATGAAAAACAGCTACTCTTAACAGTCCTAAAGCAAAAGAGTTTAGGAGTCTTTTAAGAATACCCAATAAGTCATTTAGATCAAATTTACATATAATTTCCTTAACTAAGTTTAAAACACTGAAATATATCCACAGTTGTAATTGAATTTAAAACATCTTTCAAATTCAGCCATCATTCTTTCCTGTCTGAACTTCCACTACAACGTCTCTTACAACAAGCAAGAGGAAAATGTTTTTTAAGAAAAGACTTTCAGACCAAGGCAGAACATTCTGGGCTCGCAAACATTAGTGGGAAAGCTCCGAAGGCAACATACTCAGAAACTTTGCTCTTCCACTGAGCCACAGGCAAACCCCAGCTTGAAATGCATCTGACACTGCAGGAAAGAAGCAAATGCCCCTGTCCCCCCCAAAGCAGTCCAGAGTCCAGGCTCTGCATTTCACTCAGGTGTGCCCAACAAAGATGCTGACAGCGAGCTGGCAATTCCACAGGACAACAATTCCACAAGATCTTTTTATCTCTGCATCCCAAACACCCTTTGAACCCCCTATTAGCCCTTGTGACTGTTCACTGCAGGAATATTCAAGCCAGCTGGAAGCTGCGAGCCCTTGCAGCGTGCCCACACGTCCCTGCAGATTCTGAGACGGCTGCAAGCTTTACCTGGCTTCCCCTGACAGAATTCCTGAGCTGAGGGAGAGGAGCCAGGACATTTGCTGTGCAGTGAGGGGCCTCAAGCACACAGAGTTTGGATTTCTGCCCAGGTGCCCCTTGAAACTCAACTGAAATATTTTTAAATCCTGCCCTTGAGTGGTGTGCAAGGTCCCAAAGGGAGCATATGGGCAGCCTGAGCACTGCCCTGCGTGCTGCACATCCCTGACAGGGAGGCAATCTGCTGGTCCAGCCAAGCAGCAATGCCAGGGCCATTACTCATTCCATTGGCAAGCAGCTGGCTGCCTTCAGTTATGCAACAAATTGAGGGGAATCATTCCTTTTCACTTCTGTTATCAACAGGCAAATATTTATACATATTTAGAAGCCAAGTGGGATGATATCTGTTGATATATGACTGTGAATGATATATGTTTTTAATATGTTAATGACTTGAGCCTTCTGACAGTTCTAGGTGCAAGTTAAATTGAATACATGACATGGAAGGTCATTCTTGCTACCCACATGCATGATTTTGACTTGTATTTATGTCCCTTGTCAAAAGGAAGATCTAAAAAGATCAATTTAAGTTGCTCAAGTATCCTACACACAGCTGGAAAAGCGAGGAAAACTAAGATTATTCAGTAACTGAATAGGATTCTGCACATTGAAAATGAGCAATCTGAAGAAATTTCCTTTTTCCTCAGAAAACTAAAAATAAATTATTCAGAGAAGGGTATTTTTCTTGAATTCAATTAATTTTCCTATCTTTATTTTGATAGATTCTGATTACAAATACAGCTCGTTCTAGGTGCTCGTCATGAAAAACAAATTTGCAAATTGTGTATTTAAGTATGGCCTTCTTGGGCCCACATTAACTTTTTATTAAAAGAAAAATACTGTTGAGACAGTGAGTTTGCTTTAAATGCCTATCTTCAATTTCCACAGAATTTCTGGCTCAGGAATATCACATCTCCTCAGATGAGGAGATGAGTAATCTGAGTACACAAAACAGTAATATCAGAGTGAACAATCTGAGTCTCAGAAGAACTTACTCTTTGCAGCTGTATTTAATGCTCACAGAGTTGCCATTGTAATAAAAAAATCTTCAAACCCTTACACAAACAAACAAAAAACCCAAACCAAAACAAAGGAAATGATAAAGATGTTCTAATCTCATGTTTACCCACCTCTAAAAGGTCTAACTTTGCTTCCAATACTGGACTCTTACCAATAGTTTTTATTATTATTTCATCCTTGCCTCCCCTAAACACATTTTAGTAGCAGGGATTTTTTTTTACCGTGATTATTTTTGCTGCCAAAATTTTCTGGCAGAAAAATCATAGACAGAGGGTAATGCTGTTTTAAGGCTTGCAACAGCTGCTGCACTGAAAAGCTATTTTTGTTTTAATCAAGAACTACTCTGTACACTCAGGCATGTTACGCTTTTAAGAAAATTCCACTGGAGAGACTCAAATAGCTCGAGGTGCAGGACTGAGGTACCTGGAAAAGCTGGCAGGTAGACAAGGAATTCTGCATGACAGAATTTTCACACAATTTTTGTGTGAACTTCACAGAGACTGTTCAGAACCCGCTTCCCTCTTAGCGCAGCCTAGATTTCAGCCAGCAGGAAAAGAATGAGGATGAACACGGGCAAAAGCTGGGATGGCCAGACCCAAGGCAGCGTACAGAGAATAACCTTGCTCCTGGTGGACAGAGCTGTGCATGATTTGCATGAGGTCCGTGTGAGTACTCACAGCCTGGAGGAAGCGGAAGGACAGCAGGGCACTCTCAGCTCCTCCCCAGGAGTGTCTGTCCTCATAATCTCCCTCCTCCAGCAGGAACTGATGGCCTTTGAAGCGCTCCTGATCATAGGCAACCCATCTGCGGCAGCCCCACAACAAATTAAAAACAAAAAAACAAAAAAGAGAAGTCAGTAAAGGCAAAACAACTGCACACACGATTTTCTCTACCAAATAAAGGGAGAACACCCCAAAACCACTAAAATGAGTATCACAACAAAGCAGTGCTTGTTTGGAACCACAACAGGCACCCACGAAGTGTTCTTTGTGGATCAAAATCCTGCCATGTGATTCTTTATCCAACAATAGCTGATTTATGTAATGCTTCTCCCTGTACCTCCTCTCAGCCAGCCACACTCCCAACAGCAATATTTGGTACAGGAGAGCCCAGGATGCAGCTAGATGCCAAAACTTTGAGTGATTAAAAAAAACAAGCTGTGGATCTCTTCAGTGTGCTAACAAATGATGAGACCCTACCCTTGCTGGAGCTGGTGACAAGATTAACAGATTTCAGCAGAACAAGATTTCATCTGCTTATTTATTTTTTTGCTTTAATCTAAAAATGTATACATATAAACAGACAAGCAAATTGAAGATATAAACCATACTGCATATGGAATATGTTTTAGCAGTAAACAAATAGTAATTTTTCAAGTATTTTGAATAAATAGATAAGGCTCAGTTAAAAGAAGGTGTTTTCATATCAACTTCAAATCTCTAATGGATGTCAATTTAAAAAAGTGCTTCACCCTCCTTTTTTCTTGTAAGCATTTCTTTCATTAAAGCTCCCTTGTAAATACTAGAACTGCTGTACAAATTCTGTTGGCAGTGAAATTTGGCAGGCAGGGATAGCTTTACTTTCAGTACCATTTGGTTTACATTATTCAACTGTTGAGGTTACCACAGCACTAAAAATAAAAGCTGCCACAACAGACAGAACAATGATTTTTAATAATCTGAGGCTTCTCAGATAGCGAGCACACAATGCACTTATGAATAGGTTATTTGAGTATAAAGCTTGTTTTGAATTTAGTGCTTGTAAAATTCTGACAACAGCCTGAAAGGATGTATGTCATTCCATTTTTACGCTGAAGTGGAAAAACCCTTAGGAAACAAAAGCAAGATTTTCTGAAAACTGTTTTGTTACTGAAGTCTTAGGCAGAAGCAACCACCCTGCCTGCTCTCAGACAGTGCTGTCCTGTTGGGAGAGGGGGAAGGAACAACATGAGGGGTTGGTGGCTGGTGCTGAGTTTACCTCAGAGCACCCAGCTGTGACACAGGAGTGACACAGCCCTCTGTGTGTGTGTGTGTGACACAGGGAGGGGCAGGGCAACACAGAATCCATCCAGTGCCCCAATTAATGAAAATAACAGCACGTTCCCAATGCCAGGTAACATGCAACAGCTGGCATGGGAAAAACATTAAGACAAATAAAACAATTTGTAGGTTTCAGAGGTATTAAAATGCCAAACTGAAGACTGACCACACCTACCCAAGGTCATTGCAGCAAATTAAGTAGAGACTATCAGAAGTATAAAGCAATACAAATTAAAGCTCTGTGTGAACTAAGTGGCTTAATTTATTGGCATCCAAATGGCAAACACTGACTTCACACCTTTCACACATTTAGCTTGGAAGGCTGATAACTGAAGAGCTGATAATAAAAGAAATACACACTCCCTTCTTTTCAAAACATTTCACCTGTGGAAGACTCCAAGCATCCCTTAGTCAGCACTTCTAAGCATTTTGTTGTGCTTCTCTATTTTAAAACAAATAAAGGTGAAATATACTCACACTCCACCAATTACACGTAGTGATCCAATTTCCTGAAACTCCTCTTCACTGCCAAACAGTGCTGGGACAGAAGTGATGTTTTCTGAAAACTCTTTGGACCATCCTCCAAAGCGGGCTTTCTCATATATTATTATCTAGAAAACATCATGTTGAGCTTAATCCTTTAAAAGCAGACAAGAAGCATCTCCTTGTACTTTGCTCGAGTTATTTCCATGACTGCAGTTAACAGCCCCTTCAAGTTCCCCATCTGCTGAACCACACAGATCAGCTGTTAACAATATTTGTATCTGTTGCATCATTTATCAGAAAAACACCCAAGTTGTGCATGTATTTGTATAATTAAGTTACCTAAAGTGTCAATGTTTTTATAGAAGGAGGGAAAAGGAGCAACAGCTTTGGATCAGCTTTCAGCTACTCAGATCACGGAAGGATGGTGATGGTCTCACTCACAACTCTTGTACTGAAATAGGGGCTAGGATGGAAGAGTTCTGCTCCTGTCCTCT
The DNA here is from genome assembly GCF_021018805.1 of Prinia subflava. Lineage (NCBI taxonomy): Eukaryota > Metazoa > Chordata > Aves > Passeriformes > Cisticolidae > Prinia > Prinia subflava. The sequence goes on from NC_086271.1 coordinate 1,856,592, forward strand.
TCCTCCCTTCCCTCTCCTTTTCTTCTTAAACTTGGTATGTTAAATGGGAAAACCTCCCCCAATCCCTGTATCATTACAGTGACTAACGTGTCAAGTCAGAAAAATTCACTTTACAGAAAATTCACATTCTCCTAATATGTGAAAAACAAACTAGTGGTACTTTTACACCTCATCAAACACTAAGTGAACTTGACAGCATTAGGGAATTTTTCTTCAGCACCAGGCATTGAACAGTTATCAAAGATCACACACCAAACAAAAGGAAAGCAGTTTGCAGAAAGATTTCATATTCCCAATGTGCTTATATTTTATTCTCAATGCACTCTGTGCTTACCTTCACATTCATTGGCATTTGCACCTTTAGTCCACCCTAAAAACAGATGGGGAGGGAAACAGTTATTTATATGAAACTTGAAGTTCCCCCCTGGTACGTGCTTATAGCACTATCAGAACACAAAGTCTTGGCAATTATATTCACCACTTTCAGTGCTGGCCATGCATTTCAAAAGGCCAGGCACACTATAAACCTGACCTACAAACAAATCAGTGCACTGACAAACCTCTAAGACCGCAAGCAATTCAAAAATATCCCTTTATGGTCCAGAAATCTAAAGTAAGTATTTACTACATGTTTTTAAACTAATTGATGCCAACCAGTTTTTAAAATTAAAGCTTTGTTGTATGCATTTCAAATTTCTAAAGCACAAATGGTGCAACACTAGAAGAGAGAAAACAGCAGGACAGAGAGAAAATAGAGTCTAACATATTAATGTTTATGGTCAAAGAGCAAATACAACAAATGCATCTTCTCTGGAGATGTGAGTGAATGATGCTCTGTGAGGGAATAAGAGACTGACCTCACTTGAGTGACTAAAGCGACAGCTATTAGGTTTTAGTCCTTTATGGCTTTTCACTGTCTTTCTGTGGGCTTGCTATGTACACAGTAAAATCTGTGTTACCCCCTTCCCATCTCTCTCACACGTAGACCCAAGTGCTGTCTACCAACACCACAAACAGCTGCACCTCCCCAGATTTGTGTGCCATCTGTGGTCAGAGAAGTGCCACTGGGTAATAAACTCTTTATCTGGTCTTCCATCCCCAATGGAAAAAAAGAAAATCCAGAACTTCAGAAGGGCTTTTTGGTCAATTAATTGGTATTGGATGCATTAAAATGAAGAGCCTTTCTGTCTTATTTGACTTCCTCCCAACAACAGCAGCTTCCCAGGAAGATGTTGGGGGGTGCAGAAGCCCAAAAAATCACAGTGACCAAAACAAACACACCACGGAGGATTAACCCAGAATGAACAACAGAGCCCAAGTTGTGTTTAGGTCAAAACCTTTGGGGAAGCAACCAAAAAAAAACCCACAAAAAACAACAAAACAACAACAACAAAAACCCCCAAAAAACCCCCAAACAAACAAACAAACCCCACATAAAACAAAAAACACCACAAAAAAAACTCCCAAAAAAACCCCAACCACTAAAAAGGAAGGCACACAACCTATTAGGGAACTGTGAAGTCCTCACCATTCTTAAGGGACGCAGAGATTTTACATCCGCTGAAGGAATTTCAGGTGGTGAATCACATTCTTCCAAAACTGTCATCTCTCCCTTGTAATTCAAGTCTGAATAAGCAAGCCATCTAGAACAGTAAGGACAAATTACTCAGGAAGTTCATCAATCAGATTCCAAATACAAAGATGTTATTACAGGTATTTTCTTTTTTGTACTCATAAGAGCTAGATAATGTTTTAGACAGCACATCAAAACAAAGCTGTATTTAAATACGTTGGCAATATCACTGCTAGGAAGAGCTCAGATACATTTTCTTGGACCAAGCTAAACGTGAATGAAAGAGAAGAAAACTACCAATTTGTTCATTCACTTAAAAAAGCCAGCTTACTACTCTATGAGTATACAAAAAAAAGTCAGTACTGAGGATGAGATGTTTGCATTGAATTTTATCTAATACGACCACGTTATGCATTAAAAGGCTTCTTACATCAATCCCATGTCATTTTTTCAGCGGAATTTATTAAAGTAGGATTCTTTACAACAATCCTTTGGAAAGCTATCATAATTTTGATGTGATGATTAGAATTGCTGGGAGTCCTTCAGACTGTTTTAAATCAAAAAGAAAGCTGAATGTAGAAGCTGGACACAGGTTTAGGAGACCACACGAGGAATGGAGGAAGAGGCATGGAGCTATATGGAAATTTCCTCAAAACTGCCAAGTTTTGTCAAAACTAAGACAGGATTCTGTTTTTAACTCCTTCACCACCTCAAGCTTCACAGACATACTGTGAGACTGTGGGAAGGAAGAGCTGGCTCACGTGGAAAGGCAAGACTCTTGTAACAGAAGAGCTAATGTCATTCTGCAATTATTTATGGGAAGAGCCACACAACTCCCAAACTTCAGGAATTGTGAGGTTTTGGCCCAGGGAACAACAGCCCATTCTGCTCAATGCAGGAAGTTCTGTGCTACCCAGGGGCCTGTGTCATTCTGCATCACCTCCCTCCAGAATGTCAGGATATGGCTGTGGCTTGAGAAATGCCTGCATGATGTAACACTCATTCAGCCACACTGTTATGGTTATAACAGGGTGGGTGACTTGGGAGGCAGTATCTATTCTCCAATGAAATAAAAGCTAATTATAGCTGAGCTGCTTCCTCTATTTATAAAGCTACTCAAATATGGAATTACTGATGACTTCTGCCAGCAAGTAGGAAAAAATGCCTTCAGACTAGGAGCCCACAGAGCACAATGCTGACATGCAGGGCCGGGAATATTAAATGTTTACTGATTTCTTGCAAAACCCCCTAATTATTGCCCATGCTACTGACTGAGTTTCATCCCCTGATATTCTTCTACCTGCTGGCAAAATGCTGTTAAAAAGGTTCAGTACTCACACTCCTGATCTGACTCTTATGTAAGGGTATTTCTCAATATCCAGCTCTTCTAAATTGGCAACTGCACCCTGTATGCAGATGGGAAGTCCCTCTGTACTACCAGCTGCCAGGCAGAACTCCACCTCTGGAATGCCACAGTCCTGTGGAAACAAATCAAAGGGTAATGTTTATCCACGCTTGCAGACTCTGACCCCAAACATTCCCTTTTTTGCCCCATCTTCTCACCTTCTCCAGGGCTTCATAGGATGGAAGGGTTTTATTCTTTTTAAAATGGAGGCTGGAATTTTTAGAAAAGCTAAGGGAGGTAAATTTCCAGCTCCCACTAATTTTCAAAGAAGAAATTTATGGCTACTTGCAAAAATGCCAGTTTAAATATTCTCCAGCCAAAGGACTGAACAGCATTATAATACTGACTTCTTTTTTAAAAGGCAATGCTTCCACAACACACATGATGCATGCATTAACTAAAACTGTCCAGAAATATCTATCACATTCCCACCACCACCACCCCTCCATGACAATTAAGTTCTGTAATGCAGAATCCAACTACAGTATCAAACCATATGAGTTCAATGTTTTTTGTTGTGCTAAATAAATCTACTGCATTTTAGATCAAGAAAGAAAAAAAGATCAGTGTTAGAAAATGTCTATTCTGTTAAGTAGACACTTCAGCAATTTTCCTGTTACCACAAAACAACAACCTCTGTTTACTGGAGGTTTACTACTGAGAGTAAACTGGAGAACAAACTTGTTGACCACACGCTCTTCTCTAGAATTTGCAGGGATTTTACTGAGCCACGCTCATTTTGCAGTATTTATGTAGCATGCACTGCCAACACTTTCTCCCCCAGCACTCAAACACCTCGTGAACCAGCGAGGATCTTCTGCAAGTCCCCGTTTCAGCAGGGTGCTCCGGGACAGCGGAAGGCAGCTGGAAAACTTCACTCCTCAGTGATAACCTCCCAGAACACTTCCCCTTCTCCTCCTGACCCACAGGCCCATTTGCTTTAGGACAGAGGGCGTGGACAGCGTACAGAGAGCCCCAAAATCCTACAGGTGGCTGCAGGAAGATGCCCCTAAACGTGCCCCAGAGAAGAGGGATGAGGAGCGGTCTCTGAGGGTGCCCTCCGGGAAGCACCCGATTTCTGGATTTGGTGAGGAGCCAGGAGGGGCACACCATGACAGAGATCCTGCATGGACCGTGCCTTCTGAAAGGAAGAACACAGGAGCTTGCACAGAAACCCTGCAACGGGGCACAAAAGCCCTGAGGTGCTGTAACCAGCACCTCATCTCGTGACAGCGCCTGCAGTGCTCTCCTTCTGCACGTGGGTTTTTAGCAGGGTTTTCACAGGCTAAGATCCCACTTCTTGGTTAGTAAGATTTTTTTTTTCATTAGCTATTGAACTGTCAGCACTAAGTGTGGCAATCAGAATGGATGCACTTCAGGATATTGTTTCACTTTCCTCCTGAGACCTGAGGTAACACAGTAATACTGCTTTGGCAACTCTCCCTCCTGCACAATCAGGTTTCCTCTGTATTGTACCTTGCAACAATGCTCACTCATTGTTTTTAAAACTAAAACTGCAATACCGGAATTTTTATTTTCAGATTAACAAACCCAGAAAAACTGGGAAAAGAGCCTTTCTAGTACAATGCTGCTTTATGGGAAAATGCTAAGGAACTCCATTTCTCAATTCTAAGCGTATTGCTAGACAAGATTTTAAAAAAATAAAATCTCCCCATAGTTTTCACATGTATATGAATCTTATTAAATGACAATTGAGAAATATTTGAAGTCAGTGGGCTTTTTTTTTTTTTCCTAAAAATATCTGATATGTAAGAAGGGTGAAATTCATAAATCCAACAAAAAAGCTTGATCCAGAAAATCCAAAGTTGCACCTAGAAGAATTCCACAAATAATGATGCCAGACTCTTCTAGTGGCTTCAGATGAATTCTGAAACAAAGTACCTACAAGACCAGACAAGTAGCAAAATAAAAGTATCTGCCTGCGGGCTCAGACAGAATATGAGATGGAGTACGTTTAATTTTAATTCAGTAGAAGGCTTTTGTTTTTGTTTTTCATTTAAGACTGAAAAAAGCCAGTCTGTCAGCTCTTTTCAAGTCTGCTCTCCTGACTCTGAAGCTCATGAGGCAGTCTCCAGCTCAAGGGATGACAAATGTACCAGGGTGGGTAAAGCACAAGCATTTGTAATAAAGCCTCTCCTATTTATCAATCACCATCTCTCCAGATTTTGAGAGCAATAAAAAACCTCTGCTCACAGTGATTGTATTTTTGTGTGTGTTCTAGATTGAGTCCACAAATTTCTTTCATAAAGTGCCACACAGTAAACTGAGGTCTTCATCAAAACCAATTCAAATATTTATTTTTAAAGGTGGTAACCTGTTTGAGCAAGAACTACATCATATTTTCTAAGCACATTTTTTTAACGTCACAAATACACATTTTGACTTAAATATGGAGTTCAATTTACCTATACTGATGCACAGAGTGCAGAAAATGGTAACATTTATTATTACAGTATGAGATGAATGCTATATACATGCAGATGTACACTCTGTGCCATGCCATTTATTTATACAATTCAAGCATGCAAACTCAGCTTGGTAAATATTGGCCCCAGCATGTTCCCATTTGCCTGAGCATATTTAACAGCGCTCACTACTATCAGAGGCTCTTTTAACATTCCCAATAAATCCAACATCTTTAGAAACAAAATGAAAGCCACACAAATATGACAGCAGTCAGGTGGAGAACTAGATCCCTCAGTCCAAAGCCCTGTCATCTGCAAGGCGTCGAGATTTGGAAATAAGATAGACACACACAACATTTATCATGCAAAACTGCTACCACAGCATTTCAGCCCAGATCCCAAACTGGAAGGTTTTCTCCCTAAACTGTGCCACCCCCCACCACAAGCAGTCCAAACTTGTGTCATTCATTGTCCTACAGACAAATGAGGCAAAAATGAATAAAAAGCACAGCAAACAGATCAGGCAGCTGTGCTCATTTCCAGTGATAATGCACAACCAGCAAAGGCTTAGGTAGGTCACAGCCTCCAGGCATCCCTCTCTACCTCCACACAGTCACCCTGGAATGCCTGTGCTTCCCTCGTGGTGTGCAGGGAGCTGGGATGTTCACAAAGCACGTGGAACACTTACAGACACCTCCAGAAGAGAAACATGGCCCTCAGCAGAAAGGTGAAAGCTCCTTCTGAAGAGGATTTACACAACCCTTAAGCCTTCAGCACTAAATATTCCTCTTCAGTGGCATATCTGACATTTTTCTAGCCTGACCAAGAGGTCCAGCAGAAGTGACAGACCTAAAGGCTCCAACCCCTCAAGGTGGTCTTGGTTGTTTATCCTCTTTTGGACCCAGGATTACAGCCCTAAGAGCTCCAGCAGCGCTAAATAAACTCAGCACTGTTAGGTCTTCTCCTTGGGCCTGTCAGCTCTGGTGACCGAAGCTGAACTGGGGTGGTTTAGTGTCAACAACAGCACAAAGAACGACTGAAGTCTGGCCTCTTAAGGGAAATGCCAAAACAAGGATGAGAGAAGAGCCTATTGAAAACCAGGCCTAATTATTTCTGGTACTCACATGATTGCTTTGTAATACAGTCTAGACACCATTTTACTTTAGATACACATTTTGTCTTTAGGATGCTATCTGCTTCTGAAGCTTTTTAATTTTTTTTAATTGGACCTGTTGGTCCTCCAGGCTTTTTTACCCATTCATAATTCTTGCTCCCAGTGCTCCAGCACTGTACCACTCCTGCTACCACCCACCACCACCAAACCCAGCTACGGAACTCAGCAGGGCTGGTAAATAAAATAATACAAAGGAAATAAATGTTTACTGTCCTGTAAATACCAGCCACCAAATGAGACCATCTGAAGCTGCTGGGTATCTTCCTATGGCATCTGACAAAGTAGTCCCTGCCTAAATTATTAGCTTCTTTTCACCTGGCAAACCACACAAACAAAAACCCCTATAGCCTTTATGTAACAGTGTGAACAATCCCATTACCAAGAGCTTTGCTTAAGGAGACTCCACAAGGAATCCAGTTATTTCCTGCCTAACCATCTTGCAGACAGTGATTATAAACTGCTGTTTCAGATCCCTTGTCACCTTGCACAATAGTGGTTCACAAGACTATTCCAGAATGGAGGTGTCAGGAACTCTTCTTGGCTCTTATTTTTGGGAACATAACATTTAGCACCCTCTCTGGGCTTCCAGAAACAGATAGAAAAAAGCTCAGCATGTGCAAAAAGGTCAAAATATGTATTTACAGTAGGCCAGAGAACTGACCTGGCTGCAGACTGTGCCGCAGGAGCTGCACTGAACCTGGGTGTGCAGGCAGGCTTTGCTAGCCTTGGCTCATGCTGCCTAGCCTTAGAGGAAATCAGGCTCCAAGTCATTTCAGGCAGGTCTTCATTTTACTGCTTGCACAATCTGTTTCTTTGGAATCTTCTCCCTAGAATTTTTTTGAAATTAAATACACGTGGATGCACCTAATGCATATCCATGGTGTAGCCAGGCCACAAGCTAACCAAAAGGTTAACAGAATCTCTGCTTTTTGGGGAGGCTTGAAGCCAAATCAAGAGCACAAAGCTACTGGCAGACTGTTCTTCAGTCAATATCCTAGTAAAAAAAAAATTAAATGTACCTCCTACAGTTTCCTTAGTAAAGTTCTGTTTTTCCTCTTCTTGGCAAGCTGTTTTCTTCTCAAATATTTAGCCAATGTTCAAATCTGCTAACTCAAGGCAACTGAGCAACCTTTAACCAAAGACCACAAAAAAAAAAAGTTTTTGAAAAACTGGAAGACAAGCCAGACAAACTGGACACAGAGCCACTGTGACCAAACTACCCTGGAGAAAAGACACTGACAGCCTACGACATAAAGAATGGCAGTAAAACACACACACGAGCTGCCTGAAAAAGAACCCACTATTTGTCAAATAAAAACAAAAATAAATAATTAAGGTAGCACATTGGGAAACCACCTTCCAAAAGCAGTTCCACAGCAGCTGAAAAACAACCTAAAAAAGGAGGGACACCTTCATGAATGAAGGTTTAGAGGACAAACCCTGCCCCAGCGAGGGCACTAAACTCACCAGCCATACCTGCTGGAGGTTTAGCTTACATGAGGAAAGTATTGATTACTGAACTAGTGTACAGTAACAAAGCTTTCCATCTGTGTCCTATATAAATGAGCCACAGACTGGAAGAAGAACAAAAGTCAAACCTATTTAGCTGTACTGCAAAGGTTTTTTATCAAGCATGATGAAGTTAAACACAGTATCTTTCCTATCCAAGAGCCTTCTCTCATACATAAGACATATCCAGCTTCCTTTGACTGTTATTGTGGAATTATTTCATTTATTTAGTTGTCTTCCATATTACTGACCAAAATTCACATCACATATTGGTCAAAGGCTTTTAATTTGTTTAGCTCAAATAAATGTTAACTTCATTATTCTTGCCTTCAATCAGCCTCTTTTGAATAATAATTAATTTCTAAGTTTTTTAAGAGAATGAAAAAGTATTTCTAATTGTTACAACATTATGCCCCTGTACTGATGACAAAAAGGTTACCAATTTTAAAATGACCTCTCTATCAGCAGAGAACACAGAAACCACTTCACTGAAAATCTTTCACATTGTGATACAAATGATAATTCACTCACAGCAGGGGCCACTGTGAGTAACTGGATTGTTACACTGAACAAGGAGACCACTAAGTCTTCTTAAATCACAAGACCTGGAAAATATATTCCTCATTCACTGAATAACAATGGATGCATTATATTTAGTTTTAGACATTTGATTCTTATCTTCTCAACAAAAAGCCTTCTGAACTGATGGCTGTAGGCAGAGCCATGTGCTGTAGGTGTACCACTGGTCCAAAAGGAAATCCTACAGATGGCACAGAAGCTGTAGAGGGAATGGCAGCAGTTTTTGGAGTCTACACTGTACAAACAGGATTGGAAACTCAACTACTACTGAAGCAGAAGCCATACACACACAGCAGACAGCTTAAGATAAAAACATCTTCCAAAATATGAATTGAATCAATTGTCAAATGTTAAATAACTGGACAGGTGAACATCTAAAAGCAGGGGAGCCTGTGTCACATGAGGGTGGTGGCAAAGAAACATAATACACCTGCTCCTAACTCAGGAAGAAAGGGAAATTTAGCACAGCAAAAGCCCTGGAATTTATCACCTAGCAAGTGAAAAAACTGAGTCCCAGCAAATTTGAATAAAGTCAAGAACACTACACACATTTTTCACTGCTGGTAATACATCACTGTGACCAACAAATCAATTACGCATGTGAGAATATTGTGGGGAAAGTCTGTACCTTTGTTACGTGTTTGATTGAACCAACTGTGAGGTTTCTTTGATGATGTTTTATGCCTGGGAGATCCCAAAGGTGATCCAGCACAGCTTCTCCTTCTTCCAGTATGTGTTTTCGACCCTGGAACTTTGGTTTCTCATAAAAAATCCAACTGCAATAATGATAAAATGAACAGAGTCATTGCTGGTAGAGCACACCTAATGGAAAGCCCAGGAAAAAACTCTTCTTACCAAGACAAATATCACATCTTTCTTATGCTGTTCCTCAGCAGTCACATTTACTTTGGTATTGAAAAGTAAAATGGTTCTTCTCCAGGACAAAATATAAAATAAAAATACAGCTAAATTGCAATGTGAATGAACAGCTTTATTTTACCATGAAAAATATATTAACTGTCACATCAAAACATGTCCTGTTCAGGCAGACACTATAAAAGGCATAAAACATACTAATAATGGCATTCAGCATTTCTTAGGATGTGAAAGGAATGTATGCAAAACCACACAAGGCTGCCTCAAAACTGCATAAATGTGACATGCATGGCTGGCAGTCAGAAACATTCCCTCCAATTAAATTCCAATGCAACAACTGACACAGACCTGGCCCCAGCTTCCCAAAGCTCCTTGTACACATCCTTCCATAGCCACATTCCATTCAATGCCATATTAAAACTGGCAGCTGAGAAAGTTCATTTGATGGTCCTTTTGCAACAGCTACTGTATAATGAAACTGAACTGTAAAAATCCACTTTTTTTTTCAATAAACATATTCCTCGTCATGATTGTGGCTGCACTGGCTCAGCACTTCAGGCAAGAGCTCTAAATTCACTTGTGGCTCTATTAGAAACTTTCTGTTTGAAGCTAGCTCTCAGGAGAAACAGTATTTTTTTTTAGTGCAGCATTTAAAGCCTTTTTTAATGCTTTTACATTGGTATCAATCTAATTATAAAGCACGAAAAAGACACTACTGCAGATTGGGCATGTGTCATAAACAAAAGAAATAAAAATACAAGAGGAACACACACAGTCTTTTGGAAAGACTCTATTTAAATATGACCTGGATTTCTTACCATCCTCTAATTATCCTAAGTACTGTTCCAGTGGGAAAGATCCATGATGAGGCATCTAGCACATCAGAATGAACTTCTTGTTTACTTTTGTTGCCACAAGTATCATAAATAATAATCTGAAACAATACACAATGCATGCAAATGAGGGCCCATTTCAACACAGAGCACAGAGAGTCATTTTTTTGCTTGCAATTTGTGCCCACTCAACTGAGAGGCTACACAGTTCCCTCCTTTATGAAACACTCTACCCAATGAAAGCAACAATTGCTGAGAAAGACAGCAAAATTACTAGTGGCAGGATTTTAAATAATATATTCTCACTATTAGCATGGGGAAGCACATGCTATTAATAACTAAAAATACAGAAAATTAGACTAACAACTTCAGATGCTTTCCATTCAAAAATTACAGCATGACAAATTATTCCATGCATCACATTGATGTAAGTGACACAAACTCTGCTTACCTTCCCTGGTCTTGGGTTGTATTTGAGACTTGCCCTGTCAATGAGGTTCTGAAATCAAAAGGACACAGCAAACAACTATTAACAACTACAACAGTGGCACAAAGCACAGGCAGATTATTCTGGGTCCACTATTCCTGTACAGGTACACAACTGTTGTTAGCAGAAAAAACCAAGATTTGTTTCTCTGCCATTCAGAGCTGGTGTAAATTATTTAACTGGGTGAACCAGCAGAAAGCAGCATGTGCTAGAAATGAAGAGCTGTTATGGAAGTTATAACCTCTACAAATGTACTACCCCTTCCCAGCAAACGATAATCTGCATTTCTTAACAGAGGAAAGAACAAAAGGTACATCTAACACAGACTGGAGTATTCCCAACATCGTAGAAAGAGTTCCTCAGTTGCACATTTGGTCTGTGTGGCATTTTCCACAACACGGGAAGAACTGTTTCCATACCCTCATCTGCCATTGATTTAAGCAAACTAAAAAAAGAAATGTTAATCTGTGGAAGCAGCAATGTTATTTACTTGCTAACTGAACTATAGTTTGTAGAAGACACTGTGATGAAACAAAGAGCCCAGTAAGCTGATATTTATATATATATATACAAGACAGCTCTATTAATCTCAGAAGAAATAAAAAAACAATTTTCATATGAAAGGCAATTCCATCATCTTCAGGTTGAAATGTCCTTAACATGGAAAAATCCATCTTGTGCTATTATACAGACTTTTTATTATGCATACTTCCCTATTTTACCTCCTGTTCACATACTCTATTTTACAGTTAAATCACTTTCACTTGTGTGCTGAACCAAGACTGTTATCTTTCAAAAATTATTTTATCAGAAGACTTTTTTTAAACTATGACATAAACAAGCCTAATAACTTCTGACAAAAACTTTTGATTATTTTTATGATAACAAACTTAGTTAAAAGGTAGCAAGGAGGATAGGGAGGCAGCAACTTTGAACCTGGGCTAATCACTTTGATTATAAACACCATGTGACAAGGCATCTTACCGCTGACAATTCTCCCAGTTTTGGCACGGCGTTGTCTCGAAACCAAGGAATCTTTGGCTGCAGCACATCCTGGAGAATGCTTCCAAACCTGGTCCCCTTTTCAGAAGAGCCTGTTCTGGCAGATTTCAAGTACTGGTAGTATACACTTGTAGGAGGCTGTGTTACAGGAGCATCAGTTTTCTCTGGAACTGGTTTACAGGGTGTCTGACTGGGAGAAGACACGTTTGGAAACTGTTCTGGTTGCTCCTGTGAGTCAAGCTGTTCTTTTGAAAGAAGAAACGATTGCTCAAGAAAAGATCTGCTTTGGTCATTTGGTTGAGGGGTTGCTTTAGCATTCCCTCTGCACTGACTGGAAAGGCAGTTGTCTTCTCTCTCAACATCAAGAGTATTTTCCTCATACAAAGACTCTTCCTGCTCTTCCTCCACCCCGTCCTCCTCCTCCTCCTCTTCGCTGAAGCGGGCAGTGAACTGCAAGCGCTCGGACACCGACTGGAGGAGGGAGAGCACAGAGGTGTGGTCAGAGCTGTCTTTGGAGACTCCCCCAGGACGGCTTTCTGGAGACACATCCGTGGACAGCAGATCTTCCTGGGAGCTGTCGTCCTCGTAGATGGGAGACAGGGAGAAAGGATAAACCCTGTAGCGCTTGGCCTCCACACTCAGGAAGGACTCCGAGCCTCGGCTCTCTGCTGCTTCGCTCACCTTGCTGTCCTGCCCATAGAGACAGACTGACTCCTGCTTATTCCTTGCTCTGTAGTGCCTTACATGATCTGTATCAGCTGAAGGCAAATCAGAAGGAGAAAGAGAACCAGTTTGCACCTCATCAGTCGGGACAGATTTGTTCTCAGTTTGAAGAGCACCTTCATAAATGATGGTAAAAGAACTGTTTTCCCATTGCTCAATTAGTGGAGAAGAGGCCAGAAGTTCTGTCTGTTCCTTCATATCACTGCTGCAGTCCAGGCCATTCTCTTCAAGCTGCTCATTTCTCTCCACGTCTTGACCCTTCATTTGTGCCTGCTTCAGATTCCCATTATTTTGGGCAAAGGCTGTGTCAAAGCAGTGTTTCCCTTCACTGCCATCTCCAGGAACAGACAGCTCAGGTACCATGGACTGTGTGTCTGACCCAGTATTAACCTCTGCTTCCTCACTTGCCCCTCCTGCCCGTTCCTCTTCACTCTCCACTGCTTTTGAATTCTGTAATGTTGCTTTTACTTGTACAGGTACTTCCTCTGCAGCCTCTTTCCCACAGTGTTCATACAGCCTGTCCCCTGCACTGCTTTCCAGAGACATCTGAGGGCTGCTTTCATCTCTGCAGTCACTCTGCAGGCCGATGCGTTCTTCACCACGCATAAAAGATGACAAATTAACATTTACAGCTGGCAGCTGCCTGCACTCTGGCATATTTGTATTATTGCATGAACTTTTTAACGGCAATGGCAAAAGCGTTTCTTCAGTCACAGCAGCATCTGTATCCATAAAATGTAAAGTTCCATCAGATTTTCTACTTATTGCTGATACTTTGCCATTCATTTCTACTGCAGCCAGATGGTCACACACCTTTCCATTGTGCCTCTCTTTTGCTGGTGTCAGAAGATCTATTTCTGGCCTTGCTAAACTGCCAGAGGGAAAAAATCCATTTGTTTGACAAGTGATTGCATTATTTGGTACTTTTTCATCTCTTTGGGGCCAACCTGTGCCATTTTCCATACAATTTGGAAGCAAAGGAGGACCTGAGCAATCTGTCTTTTCACAGTCTACAGCTACAGTCTGAGTTTCATCCATCTCTGTTGGTTCCTGAGTGTTGGCAGGTGTTAAGGCCTTTGGCATTTCAGCCTCAGGTTTAGGTTGAACCTTTCCAGGAAGCCTTTTCTTCTCAGTGCCTCGCTGCTGACTGGATGCCAGTTTTTGTATGGCAGAGTTAATGACCCCATCAACTGTTTCTTTTGCTTTTAGTGCTAGTGCCCTATGTAGCTCACTTTTATCAGGGTGGCAAGAGAGTATCTTTTCAACTTGATTATTTGTACCCACTCTTTCATTGCGTGTAAACAATGATGAGTCTCCTCCCCCAGTCTCATTAAAATCTCTTAATGACTGCACAGCTGACTGGATTTCTCCTGCTGCCAGCTGTACACTTTCAACCTTCTGATAATTTGCAATATCCATATTTATTAAACTATCCTTGCTCCCACAAAGCTGGCAGACACCAAAGCCTTCTTTTGCTATTATTTCTTCTGTAGCCAAGTGTAAAACCAACTCCACTATTTCTTCAGCTTTCTTCAGCAAAACAGCAGCATCTGGGAAGGAAGAACATTCTCCACCCTCCACATCAGTATCTTCCCATCCTTTCCCAGAACAGAGCCCATTTGCCTGGGCAGGTGCAGCAGCTTTTTGGCCAGAAGGGCCTTCCAAGGGAGCAGAAGCACCAAGAACCACCTGTCCCACAGCATCCCGGCACACGGACTCAGAACAGGCTGACATGGATGCAGCTTCCAAAGATTTCAAGGGACAGATGGGTGAGGGCATTGCCACTGCCAGGGCACTGCTGTCAGCCTGCTGTGTGGAGGAGGTCTCATCTGCCCCATCACTAGCTCTGTGACTGGACGAATTACTGTTCCCCTGAGCAGTGCTGGACATCTCCAAGGCAGGAACAGGAAGGTTGGAGGCTTCTCTGGATACCAGAGGAGGAGAAGTGGGCCTGGAGATGCAAACAACCTCTGCAGCTACTCCATCTGCAGAGCTATCAAGCATAGCAGGAGTAATCTCAGGTTGCAGGGAATCTGCTGGGCACAAAGTTCTCAGGTCTCCTGCGTAAGCTGGCCCCTTGGTCATCCTGCTCACAGGGATTATTCTCCCAGACTCTGCAGCTGGAAAAATAAGGCCGTCCTTTTCAGAAGCAGCACTCTGGCCATTTTCAGAGTTAGTGGCAGAAGGGAGCATTTTTCCTTGTTTGTCAGATGAAGAATCAATTACTGTGGGTGATAGTCTAAGTTTATTACTGTTTTCCTTCTTGGAAGAAAAATCAATACACCTATTTTCAGAAACAGGTGGAGATTCAGAACTTAAGTCTACATCATCTTTTTCACAGGTGAAAGCAGAATGGTTGGTCAATGGCTGTTCTTCAGATCTCAAGGCAGAATGAGGAACCATCACAGAGGTAGACTCGTGGGTTGGACGCACTGCCAGCTCATCAAAATTTGTTTTCACACCTTGACACCCATGTGCACACGGTGACACGCTGGCAAGGTTTTCCACTGCAACCTCAGACAGAACCTTCATCGTTTCCTCACTCTCCATTCCTGGACAAGGAAAACCAGCATGCTGTGTGGCAGTATCCTTAGAATTCTCCACATGGATTAGCCCGTGACCATTTTGTACCTGCACTGCTTTCCCTGACTCACTCAGTTCCTCATTACAAGTCCCCCTGCCCATGACTGCATCTTCATCATGTCCAATAAATGGCACTGAAGCAGTTAGATTGCCTGTGGCCAAGCACTTTCCTCCTTTGGATTCCATGCTGAGTGAAGTAGGCATTTGTTCATTAAAAGGAAAAAGAACAGCAGCAGGAAAGTTCTGTGGATTTTGCTCTCTTTCCACAGCTGTCACAATTTTCTGTGCATCACCATTTCTTAGATCACCATCTTTATTGTCACTCCTGGTGTGCTGATCTGCTTTCTGCTGAAATGTAGTGGTACTGAAATGAAGCCTCTGGACATCCAATCTTTGCTCTGAGTGATTATCCACTTGATGATTACAGCAAAATTCTCCCTTCTCCACCTGCAGTTCTTCAGTAACTGTCTTGCTTTTTGACCTGTGTGAATGTAAACAATCATCCTGTATTTCCTTTGGGGAGGCCTTATTACCTGCTTTACTACAATAATTTTCTTTATCAGAATTAGAAGTGGCCTTTTTGTCTGTCTGAAACAAAGTTTCTGCTTCTCCTAGCAGTCCATCTTTTCCAACCAAATCGTTTGCAGAACTGTCTTTAAGGGAATGAGTACTCCGGGAAATGGAATTGGTTAGGATCCCACTGTTTCTACCACTAAATGGCAACAATGAATCTAGTGAGCACGTCCTTTGAACTTTGGTTGCAGCTAAAGCAGGTGTATTTCTGAAGTGTAACTCGTGACACGATTCAGTGCAGGAAGCTGTGGCCTTTGCAGTTCTTTCATGTTTGCTTCTGCCCAAGCAATGCTGAGCTTGACCAGACTGTTTGCTTCGCACTCTAACTGCAGAAGAATTGAATACAGCATCATCTTGGTGATCTCTACCCTCATCTCCTCCATTTTCTTCTATTAGGCATCCTGATTTCACAGACAGAGTTGTTGGGATTTCTCCATTTTCTTTGACTGTTGAAGCACTCCCGTTCTCAGGCCTTCTTTCTCCTTTTCCACTTTCTGACTGACTCCTCAGGAGCTGCCTGATCCTCGCAGAACCCCGATACGTCGCGTACGTGACCGCAGGCGCTTCTGGCTTCCGCCGTGTCTGCCTGGAACAAGGATCATCAATATCAGCAAGGACAGACGACAAATTGCTGGAAGGATAACAAAGCTCAGCACTAGCTGTAGATGATCTAAAATACTGTTTTCTCCACAAATTAGCACAAACTGCAGACTGCACTCAATGCTATTTTCCTCCTTCTTCTGCTAAATACAGGCTCTTGTGAAAAATTATATGGACACCACCTTTTACCACAAAAGCCAACATACACTATAAATAAAAAAAGTAGATGTTGGCTCAACCAACTTCTATCATTTATTTTCTGCCAGACAAGGGAATTACTACTGACAAGTGTCACTGCAAGGTAACATTTGCAGAGACAGAAATAATCATCCTGTTTTGAAGATGTTTGATCCTTCTAAAGCAGGTCTGCACGTTAAAACTAAAGAAAATTTACTGTACTAACGTTCATTAAAATATTGACTTGAAATTTACACTTTTACCCAAGCTTTCAACATATTGTCAAAAAACAGGAATGAGGAGAAACAAAACATGGGGGGAAAAAAAGGAAGTATACAACAGGGGATGCTTTTCTGAATCACAGGGTACTAAGGAAAGAGACTGAATGGAGAATGGGTAAGAATGAAGACTCTTGGAATGCTGGAGGGAATACCAAAATGGGAAAACTAGAAATGTGACAAGGAATTGGTGGGTCTAGCCATTCATTAGTCTTAAATTTGGCAGCAAAAACCAGTAAATGCAAAAACTAAGCAATGAAAGAATCACCACAGAGGAACTGTGATCCTGCTCCTTCACTCTTTCTCATAATACTAAGAGTAAGTTCAGAGACTGTCACTTTGAATTTTCTGAAGAAGCAGCTTTTCTCCTTTCTTAGAACTAGGAGACATCACAAATACTCACCTTTCCTTCAAATGGCTTCTCTCTTTTCCTCCTATTTTTCTGCCTGTTAAATAATTCTTGCAAAAATCAGTCACTGTCAGCTTTACCACTCTTCACCTTAAGACAAAGTAGATGCTCAGACTAGACTTAAAACTCCCTTCTGCCTCAGCCTCCACTTAAACTGAGAAGAAACCCTTTCAAAGTCTGCCCTGTTATCTGCTAACACAGGGAATGCTGGAATCAGCTGTCTGGAAAATAGTCATACGCATTTCAGAAGACTCTCTTGGGCAAAAATAACAACAAGAAAAAAAGGTGTTGGCTAAGATTTTGATTTCTAATATAAAAGCACTGCAATATACAAAAATAGCTTAATAGCTTCTAAAAGCTTTTTGCACTTTCCCCCATTCATTCAATTTGTTTAGAAGTTGTTACAGCTCCAGAGTTGAGAACAAATAATTTAGGTGAGAAAAAAAAAAAGAAGGAAAGTGAAACATTTGAGTATCGTTGAGTAAATCTAACTTCAAATCTCATCTGTATGGATTCTGAGTATATATTCTTTCAAAAGATACATAAGAATATTAAAGTGGAGTGAATTCACCAATCTAAAAATAGAATCTCTTTTCTGTCAAGATTTTAGAGGTCAAGATTCTTCAGTATTAATTTTATTTTGAAGGCAGAACTTAATGCCATTTAAAACCACACGTAAAGAACACAGAGTACAAATGAACTAAATGTGAAGTTATTCATATTCATAAACATTAGAAAAGAGATATAAACAGTCATTTAGATGCATGTTTTACATTGTCAGGTACCTTTAGGCTAATGCCAAAATTCATTAATATGGGAATTTAGACTTTGTGAGAACTTGAAAATTCAGTTTGTATTGGGATTAAATTCACTGTCATGTCAGATGGAACAAAATCTCAATATAGGGTTTGTTGGCCAGGTGTATTAAGTCACAGAGGAAATAGGAAAGTCTTGTATAAATAGCATATCTGCCAACTTGCCACGTTAGATGCCCAGATCTAGTCTTCCACAGCACCAGTTTGGTTTCCAGAGATACCAGCAGTGGTAGCTGCTAACCATCACACAGTCCATTTGTTAAAATGGCTGACCTGAGGATTCACAACCCTCCAAAGAAACTTAAACATTTCCGAGTGAAAAAAACCAGAACACAATGGAGAAAAAGGGTAGTAAAAAAAATCATATATATTTCCCACAGAAAAATGAATTCTAATATTTTCTAAAACTCCAGAGATCCTAAAAAGGTGAGGGGAAGGATCTGTTGAGTTCCGCAGCACAGTATGTTTACTCAGCATCAGCCAGTCATACTAAAAATAAGCCTTAAGAATGTAAGACCTGCTCATGCTCTTATTCAGAATTAACCTCACTGACTAACCTTTCCTGCTTTGAATAATCACTATTAAGCTTTTACAAATTCCAGCAGCTCCTCTGGTACTTTGGCCAACCTCAAAAATAAAAGTTGGCCTACAAGTGCCTTGCACCCAGATGAAATTTCTTTTAAGTAAACAAGCAGAACACATATTGGCACCATTTCTCAAGAAGAAAAAGGGTTTTATGGATTCTTGAACAGATCAACTGTAATGACACGTTTGAAGCAAGCATATAAATGGATTTGCAAAATGCCAAACATTCATTTCCACCAAAACCAAGGCATGATTATGAATAAACAGCTTGACAAGAATTAGCTTTTGTTTGAAGTGTCTTTTTGTGTCATGGTTGATATTGCTGTGTGATATGCAGTGGGGAGAATTCAGATTTACGCACAAACATGTGGTTAGAACCAGTATTCCAGAAGAAGCCTGGAACACACCTTTCCAGTTGTCTCTCATGCCCAACTTTGCCTTTGAATTTTTCATGTGAACTCAGAAATTCTGAATCCCAAAGCATCCAGCTATGGGATGAATAGGTAGATTTTACAGAAGGGATGCCAAGGAGAACCCAGCATGATTGAGTTCCATATCTACACTGATTGGAGCTACATATCCCCCCAAACCAATATTTACTACAGATGGTCACATGAAAAAATGTACTCAGAAGCTTTTTTTGCCTGTGTGGCAACCTTTATAATTTCTCCCAATTCTTTTTGCTCTCTGTTTGTCTTCTGAGGGAATTTTATGCTCCGATTGATCAGTTTGAAGTCTGCAAGACCCCAAGCTATTTGCCCTTTGGAGAACTGTTCACAAACCCCATCCTGAGGAGCACTGGCTCCAGCTGCAGAGCCCCAGCCTGTGCCAGTGTCTCCCAACACACAGAGCTCTGCTCTCCTGCAGGCTTCACTCGACCAAGACTTTGTCAGGGAGCTCTATTTTCAGTCAGAACCAACCTTTCCTCCACAGACAGTGCAACTTCAGGGTCTCTGACCTTTGATAAGGAATTTGCTGCTAAGGATATTATTAAAAAAAATGCCAGCAGATCTTTTAGTCCTAATGCATTTCCTTTCAGAGCACATAGAAGCATATTCACTCTGAATGCTCCCCTGCAACAAGACATTTAAAAAATGAAAACCCATGTTCCTACGTTCCTACCAGCAACTCAGCTGTAACTCTTATGAAACAAATTTAGAAGCAGGCTGTGCCATAAAAAAAATGTTCTGGAAGTGTCACTAGAGACTTGTTTCATTTCTGATCACCCAAAAATACATCAGTTCAAAATTTACCTTAAAAACTCTGCAAAAAATTGTTTTCAGCTCATGTGAGGATGCAGGTGAAAGCCTGATTATACAAAGAACCCAGTGTGCATTCTGTCACATATTTCAAATAGCAGGAGATTCCTTCTTTCCTGTCCTCACAGGAAGCTATTCAATTCCCTATAAAGCCTTAAATCAGTTTCAACAAAAGACTTTGACAGCAACAAGAGAGGATGTCAACATGAGTTACGTTAAATTGGTCAAAAGTAGGTGCTTGTAGATATTTCTTCTATTGTGAAAAAGATACAAAAAGTTAAAAGGGGAATAACTCAAGGAGGAGAGGGGAACATGTTCTGACATCTCATATGACAGACATCTTGTGTAACTTGCCCAAGTGGCAGTGGTTATAAAACAGTGTTGTTGATTTGGAAGGCCAGAAGCAGGAGGAAACCTGCTACCTTAAATGCCTCATTCCAGTGTACCCATGAAGAACACATTGTTTGCATTTTTTCAAGTGTTTGCCATCGAGATAGCAATCCCTCCTACCCTGTTTGTACTACACTATAATGCAGAAAGCAGAGAGCCCTATACATTTCCCAAAAGGTGGAGGAAGACCACACAGGCTGACAGAGCATCTCAGGCCCCCAGCAGCACAGTTCATCTGCACAGCACGGCACTGCTGCCCAGCCTGCCGCTCCCACAACATGCCATGGCAAACCTTCCCCTCATACCTCACTCTTCCAGGTATTTTCCTCCTGATCCAGCAGTCTGCTGCATTTACAAGCACATCCATGGATGGTTCCCCCAGTCTCTTCTCACAGACCCCATAGAGGGAGCTGCTAGAGGGATCTGCAGGCTACAGGCTGAAAATCACCAACCTGATTTGGTACTTGTGGCTCCTGGCTACTCCTCTCTGATCATCTTAAAATTACACTGTTGTTTATTTTAATTTCTTTCTGCTTAGCTTTTATTTCACTGTATATTTAACTGACAGCTTCTTAAAAAAATTATGTTAAGGTACTTCATCTGGAAACAACTGTCTTAAAGTCACTTTGAAACACCTTCTGGTGGAATCCAGCTTACTCAGCTGGTTTCTATGCTCATGTAAGATATTAATAAATGGAAAAAATTAAAGACTTGCTGAATAAAAAGACACTGTGGCATAACTGAATAGTTGTCATACACAACTTAGATGAAAGAAAATTTTTCAGCCAGAGGGGATAGCTTCATGATTTAAATCTGCAGTCTGAAATACGTAGTGTCCTGGGACGTCACAATGTATGTCTGAAAAGGTCAAAAGTTTGATTGAACAAAGTGATTTACACGCAGTTGATTCTGCAGGAAATTTCAAAGCTAATGTTCCATAAGGACAATTAAGAGTCAAGGACAATTTTAATAAAAGCCAACGCAGTCTCTGTGACCTTGGAAGGAATGTTTTTCCTTCCCCTTGCCCTTTAGGGTAGCACTCCTTGATTATCTCCCCCATCTAGGAAAACCTATTCTTTGAGTCTGAGGGAACAGAGCACACATCAAGGCTGACCCAAAACACCAGAGGCTGTGAGACCAAGACCAGCGCAAAGGGCGTGGGATCACTGCCAGCTCTTCCCTGCCCCATTTCCCCAGTACGGGGCAGCAGCCAGCCTTCCCACCCCACACCTCTGGGAATTACCCTCACTGCTGCCCCTCCCTTTTCCTCTGTCCCACTCAGGGATTCAGGGCCTGGGACTTGCCTCTCCCAGGAGCAGGGACAAGCAGAGCTGCTGCTGCTTCTCACTGCTGTGCAAGAGCTGGGGACGGCAGTGAGGTGTCCCCTTAGTTTCTCATCTTAAGGCTGAAGAAAGCCACTCTCTTGGCCTCTTCTGAGATGTAAGGAAGAACCAAAGCCAGGGCACTCCTTTACTCTCCTCAAGAAAGAGTGTAGCTTCAGGTGTTGTAGGGAAAGCAAGGGGTTCGACTCAGTTGAATACATTGCAGAGCTGAACAACCCCAGTAACAGCAACAACAACAAAAAAAGTTCAGCAGAGAACACAATCCAGTGAATTAGTTTCTGGCTTAATTTATTTAGCTCAGTTATGCATCACACAACTGTTAAGAATTACTCCTAAAATGTAAGTTTCACTCTTCAGAAACACAAAAATCTGCTTCGGCACCAACAACAACCTTTCCTTTGGACCACATCCCATCTCTGGGTAGGCACCCCTCTCTGGCAGGTATAAAAATCCTTTGGGGTCTGCATTTCTCCCACAGCACAGCCCTGAGAGTGACCACCCTCCACAGTTCACCCTGGAAATCAGGGGCAGGATGATCCTGCTCCTTCCCCAGGACAGCCCTCTAATTTTGGGTGGTATTTGGCTGACCTAGCAGGGTGGAGCTGCCCAGGTAGTTTATGCCCTTCTCAAGGGGCAGCAGGTCACTCTCAGCAATGACTCCCTGTCCACTTGAGCACCAGCAACTGAACAACACTGCACTTCCATGGCCAGAAAGCCACCAAAAGATCAACAAATCAATACCAACCAATGCAGGAGCAGCAGCTTCCCACTCCTCCTCAGGAATTACCTGAGGAGACTACTGCTTGGAATTAAGTGATGAATTTCCATTCATTTACTCTTGATTTTCTGCCAAAGCCATCTATAGGGAAGGATAAATGCTGCTGCGACTGACTGAAATCAAAACCACGGTACACAACAATCCATCAGACAAATGAAGGGCTGTGTTTTGTTATCACCACAAGCCTGCCTCTGACAAGCAACACAAAGGAGAATTACAAGCTCTGAAACAAACCTATTAACCAGAATTATGTAAACCTAAAGGATTTTATCAGATGCAGTTCTATCAAAAGGGCAGGATTTGCTGACAGTGACAAGGTGGGAATCACTTATTGCTAATATTAATATACATCAATTAGATGTATAGGAACAGTATAGTACTTGACTAGTACTTGTATAGTACTTGACTTAAAATTTAATTTAAAAAACCCATTCCCTCACAAAATCCAACAGTGTATAACACAGTAGAACTGTAAATGGACTGAAATTTCTTTCTCCTTAGGAGTACCTCCCTTCTGAATGAAATTGCTCGCAACGCTCTCACTAAATTAGTTCTGTTACGTGGCTCTTAGTAGGATATGAAATGTAATTGTCTGTTTTGAGCATCTGCTTTTGAAATCACTGCCCTCCCCCTTTCACCTACAATTAGAAAATCCCTGCAGTTGCGGGGTTCAGAGTTCTTTCTCACTTCCAAGTCTACAAGGTTTGTAATACAAGGAAGAAGACAGGATCTTCAAGTACCTTGTTGAACTGGGGTATTAGTGTCTTAACCAGGATTATTTAATCAAAACATTCAGAACAGGTACAATTTTGATTTTTGCCTCTTCAGCCATGTTCAGCAAGGCAATAAAGCTCCTCCTTGCTGAACTCCAGAACAAGCTGTGCAGTTTCAACAGGCACTATTGTTCTGCACACCACTATTTGCAACATCCACTTATTGTTACTGGATATTACAAAAAAAAAATCTACTGGAAGATAGACAAATAGCCTTTGGGTCAGGAGGAAAGGAAAACACCAAAATTTTGTCCTCTGCTACCTGCACAAGCTACCATCCACTACCTTCACAAGGATTCTTGAGAAGATGGCATGTATTCACTGCAGAAGACCATTCTCAATTTTGAAGCCAAATCATTGCTTTTTAGTGACAGGCAATATATATGAAAATGAAAGAATCTTACATTATAGGAAAAAAGATAATGGAGCAATTTTGTGCTTTATATTTGTCACTTTATGAAATCATCATCTCTCTCATGGAGACTTTCAGCAATGAGAAATGAGGTGAAGTGCACCCCCTCTGTCCCATGGTTTTATTTTTAGGGCTTATTTCATCGGTTAAAGGTTGGCTTTTGACATCATGAAGGAGTGCAAAGGCCAAGAATGAACACAAAGTTTTCACTTTTATACCTACCTGGTCAGCCACGGGGGGCTGTTCTACCCAGAAGCTGCCATCTTACCCAGAGTAGTGGGGTTTTTCTACACCAAGTAGCAAATACCCCACTTTGCAATTGCTTGCTCCCCTTCACTTTTTCAAGGCAAAGAAACCTTCACCCACACCAGAGAAATGAAGACTAAAGGATGAAATAACTGGAGACACAGCCCAACTCTCCTCACCCGTCCTCTGTGTAGCAATTATTGTCCACAGTAATTGTTGTCTACAGACTGAGCCAAATTTATCGTGGTTTTGTCTTTTGTGCTCCTCCTTTACCACTTGACACTGTTGGGATTAGAGATGCAAAAGCCTTTGAGGTACAAATTACCTCTGAGCCAGCCAGCTAGGGTGATGGAGGAATATTGTGACCTACAGATTTTGTCTCCCAAAAACACAAACTCCACAGACTGAGCTCATGAATTCCACATTCCTTGGCTCAAGGCCTGGAAACTCCAGTATTTACCAAACGCCAGACCTCCCACTGAGGGCAAAATTAACCTCAGTTTACAGGTCAGAGCACTCTGATATCCTTGTATTTCACCAAATATTGCTTTAAGGATATGAGGAGAATGAGGTTGTCTGAGTAGAAGCATCTGAGACCATTTGGTAGGTTTTTAAAATCTGAAAGGTTGTTTGGTTTAGGCTTTCTTTTTTATACAATTCTAATGGGTATTATGCAATCTAACAACCTCCCCTCTTCCACTTACCATTGCAACCTCCTCACCAACGCAGTATTTCACTCTAGTTTAGAATTAACAAATTCATTTACATCGTCCTCAGGACAAAGGAAACTGCTGCAAGATTAATAATGCAGTTGGTCACAAGGATTTGTAAAGCTCTCTGCTACATCCTGCCTCTAGAGGAAAAGCTAAAATTGCAGTTTAATGCAACAATCAATGGAATCAATACCTTTAAATGGCTCACTAGCATGTCTCATATGACTTTTAGGACTCAATCACTTTTAGGTTCACATCATCTTTGCCCTTCATGGTTTCC
Source organism: Prinia subflava (assembly GCF_021018805.1). Taxonomy (NCBI): domain Eukaryota; kingdom Metazoa; phylum Chordata; class Aves; order Passeriformes; family Cisticolidae; genus Prinia; species Prinia subflava. The sequence goes on from NC_086271.1 coordinate 1,881,393, forward strand.
ACACCTTCCTGTTGCTTTGTGCCATGTCTTTACCCCTTCTCCCCATCATTCCTCATGTGCCTGTAGCACCACTCTCAAGAAGACTCTTCAGCCAGCTGGCAGCAACCAAGAGCATTTTTACATTTTAGCTATGCTAATTGAACACCAGCTAGTTAGTATTTAGTAAAAAACTCAGCTAGTACTGGAAAGAGTAAACTCCTCTACATCCTTTAAACTTTTATAAACTTCAAGAGAATAAATCCAGCATAACCACTTCCATAAAAGAATAAAACAAGTTATCCTTACTAAAAAAACAGTTACTCAGAATTTTAGAAAGGTAAACAATGCAAGCCTCTCCTTCCCTGCAGTGATTCCAACTTTTTATTTACTAATTGCTTCAGAAGAGCAGTTCACATTGTGTGGTCATGCAGAGAAAAACATAATTAAAGTTACACAGACATTGTCTTACTTGTTAGTATACCAAGCCATAAAGGGCAGAATGTACACTGTACTTCTGAGCATGAGCTTAAAAGGACACAGATTGGTTTAATGTTTGCCTTAATTTACAAGAACTACAATGAAAAATATATACTATTTTTCTTCAATTTAAAAAAGTTATTTTCCATGGAAAAGCTGCATTCTGTATAGAGGCCAACCAACCCTTACTTCCAAACTAGCAACACACATCCTTTCATGCTTGCTTAGCCATGAGACATGTGAACTACACTGAAAAAAATCTACACTGTTTTGCAAAGATTATCTAACAATACAGGACAATGCCAAAGGACGGTCAATTGAAAAATCCAACTGTAACTTTGACTTTGGGAAAACAAAAATAACTCGAAAAGTTTTGCACAGAGGTCACATCAGTGAGTTAACCCCCACACTTTCCAAACTCTGCAAACTTTGATAAATGCCTTATTTTACTAATCCACATTTTTGTGAAAAATTCACAAGAAGAAAAAGGGAAATGAGATCCATCTTACCCTGTAAATTGTGCATACACAGTGAAGGACATACTACAGAAACAGCAAATAACAGCAAGAGACTGATGCAGCAACCCAGCCTGTCCAACAGGTTTTAGGGAATACAGTTTCTCAGGAGCTAGACCAAATAACACCAGGCTCCTGGGCTCTCCAGGGAGCAGCCAAGGGGAGAAGAACTTTCCTCCAGCATTGATCAAAGCAGTGATGGTGCTGAGCTGCAGTTTGGAAAAAGCACAGTCAGATGGGTGATACCATGACAAGAATCTGGGATAAAAAAACCAGCCAACCACGTCACAGACCAAACCAGAGTGCTCATGAGAACACAACTATTAAATATTGTATTTTGAAGGTGGAAATACAGTTTTAACTTCACCTAAATAGGTATCACATCACCTATTCATATCCTGATCAGCCACTGCATTTATAACATAAAGCTTCAAATCATTATTCTGCCAAATAATAGGTAAGGGCAGAGTGCTGGAGACATTCCCAGTATGGAAATGGAATTCAATAAACAGCTCTTTTGGCTGTCTCTGACCTCCTGCATGAAGATGAAACGTTTCACATGCCACCAATAAACAGACTGAATACAACTCTAATTTAAAAAAAAAATAAAAGAAAAAAGCATGTTTCTTCTGAGTCCATCCTCCCATTCTGCAATGCAAGCAGGAACACTGTGATAGACTTACTGGTCACTTCCAATCACTACTTTCTGCTTAAATTTGAACTAAATACTCTGGGTCATACTGAAAGCCTGAGTCATCATCACTTGCAGATCCACTGCCCACAAACAAGTCCATGTTCTACACATCCATCAAAAACTGGACAGGTACCACAGGCAAACATTCACACCTAACTCCAAATCTATGCTGTGCTGACCCACATGTAGCCAAATATTCAACTTAACAGCTACAAATTATTTTGGAAAACTAATAGCTATGTTTATGAGAGTTATAAAAGGTTTTGTAATATGCAATGTTGATCACAACCAGTTTTTTAACTTCTATGCTCTGGAAACTTTTCTACCCTTGCCACCACTTTTTTTTTTTTTTTATCTACTTTTAAAAATACTACAGGACTATAAAGAATGCTCCAAGTTTGGGCTAATTGAAATTGATTGCTTTACTTAACTTCCTTTACATCTCAGGAAAACTCCAAAGAACTAGGGGAAAAAACCACACAAGCAATAATCACCCAGTCAAATAAACTAGGAAAGATAATTTCAAAGAGAGAAAACCTTATTTGCAGAAGTAAAATCATTGAATTACTGAGATATAAAAAGGACAAACATTCAAGCCTTTATACAGGCCATAATATGGATGGAAATAAGTTCTTAACACTTTTTTTTTTCTTAACATATTTCAAGTGCCGCATCTAGTCAGGAGACTTCTAAACAACTTCATTTCAGTTATATTTTGTTGCAGTTGACTTCTTCTCCCCTTGTCATTTATTTAGGGTAGTTGCTACTGGAGTTTTGCAGGAACTCAAGTCAGGGACACCCCAACCACCCTTAGAAATGACAGACATCTCTCACACAGACAGCAGAACTTGGTCAGCATAGTTCTGTACACACACACACACACACACACATCAACATATTTAATAATAAATTATAAAACTTACTTTTCTGTATCTGAAGATTGTTTGCAGCCTCCTCGAAGATCCCGTGTGGTATCCTTCCCAGTATTATTTAAGATAGCATCATCTTTATTTACAGAATCCTCTCTTTTTCTAGCTGTAGGCTCTTCAATTTTTGGGTGCTTTGGCTGCATGTCCTTTGGAAAGGTATTTGTGCTCTGTAAATCCTTTTCACATCTGCTGGGTTCATCTTGGAAGGTAGAGGGTTTAGATTCTACCAAAGAAGATTTTGTTGCAATATTAAATAAGCTTCCAAGGAAATGAAAAAAGCCTTCTCGGGGTTGCTTGTCTTTATCTGATGTTTTGATTCCAGGAGTCAAACTAGGAAGGCTATTAGCCTTTTTCAGCTCCTCCTGGATTTCAGACTTGCTAAGTTCTTCCGTGGAATGGTTCTTCTCTTCATTTTGACAAGCCTAAGATAAATACAAAAAGCACATGAAGAGGATGGTTCCTGTCATTTTCACACATTCCCAAATTCCTTGATTTTCATTTGCGCCTGTGCATTGTACACCTTTCAGGAGATCTGTTATTTAAAAAGGTTAAAGCCCACTGCTTGCTGTCTTCTCCTTTTGCACCAAAGAGGTCCCTATTCTACAATAAGTAAAAAGGACTAACATAGTCTAGAATATTCCCAAAACAGATGCAGTGGAAAAATATACAGGACAGATGGCAACAATCACTTCAACTGGCATTAAAAATATGGGGAAGAAGCAAGGAATAGTTATTTCACACTTCAGACTAATGCCCTCAGAAAGCACAGCTTCACAAACAAACCCCCATGTGCTTGTGAGAACAGTTTTTAGCCTGCAAATCTAGGCAAGAACACCACAGCCAAACACAAACACACCACAGCCCTCTGCACTTCTGAAAAACGGAGGAGAATCAAGAGCAGAATTGGGATAAAACAAACTCAACTCACAACCCAGAGGTGAATGCCATCTATTATCCTTAGCAACCCAATGTTGAACCCTCTAGCCAGCTCTCCTTAACTGCAGAGCTGTTTCCAAATGGATTTGTCACCTCCCCAGTCTCCAGCACACAAAAGTTTCCTTAAAACCTTAACAAAGTGACCTGAACTGCCTATGGGCCCTATCAGGGAACTGAAATGAATGAGCACCAAGGCAGGGCTTCACCTCATTCAAGCCACACGTTCACTTCTTCCCTCAGCTCAGCTGAGCATCCACGCCCACAGGCAAGGCAAGCCCTACTCCTCACCAATTCATGCCCTTGAATTTCCTGTGTCAGCTCCTCTCAGAGATCCAAGGACTGCTGTCCAAGCTCATGTTACTTCTGTCAAGACCATCTGCCCAAAAGGATGATGCAACTTCACTGAAAGGCTTCACACACACCACATGTAACCACATTTTCAGCTTCACAATCTGCAAGTGTTTTTTCCCCCCAACTGAAGTTTTCTGGGAAGCACCTCCCCCCAGCCCCACCCTTTGTAGTGGGTGCCATAGGCTATTGCTACCTATTTTATCTTTACAGTACAACCCTTGTAATTTCAATTCCTGATTCAACCGAGTTTATTAACACAGATTAAAGTTACCCCTGCTGCTTTTCTCAGATGAAATCTATCCTGCTCAACAGGAGTGGGAAAGCACATGAACAAAAAGGCCTATGCAAAATTTAGCTGTTTCAACAATACATTTGGATAAGAGTAATTGTTTCAAATTGGGCAAGACCTACCCATCCAATCTACACAGAAAGCTACTATTTCCACTAGGTGACCAATCCTACTTCCACTTGAAGTAATCTTAAAAAAGCCAGCAGGCTTATTTGTTCATAGCCCATCTAGGATCATGTTGATGATGCAAAAAGTGTTTTACTGAACTCAGCTTCATCCTTGGGGAACTGCAATTTCTTAAGAACTTTCACGACACATTTAGTGATACTGGAGCAGTGGTCTTTAAACTTCAAGCAATGCTTTTTCATCCTTTAAATACAGAGCAGATGCAATTGCTTAATATTAAAAGATGCATGTGTTGATAACAATTATTTATGTGAGGATAGAAACTGAACAGCACTAATTTGTCCTCGAGAAATCCACACAACCTCCATTTTCTTTGAACAGACAAGACACTCATACGACCACACTGAACTTTTAAGTAAACTATTAAAAGTGGGCTAAGTCAAACTCTGGCCTTTTTTCATCCCACCTGCTCCCCTACATACTGCACTGATCAACAGCTGATGCATCACAAAGTGGTGTGGTCAGCCCTGTGGGATCAGAGATTCACGCTTTACACGTCAACTCCACCCAAACCCACCCCTGGAAATGAAGATGCCAACAGTGCAGCTTGGAGATGTGCCACAGCTCTGGCTGCTGTCTTCGGTTTTTGGACAAGTTACACCAGAGCCTGGAATGAATCTCTTGAGTAATTAACTTTATGTCATAGGAGCTGGGAACTTTGCATAAGGAAATACAAAACAGAAACAAGAAAACAAAATAACTTCCAAAATTTGATGAGTGAATGATTCACCATGTTAGCTTCAAAGTTCTACTGTCATATTTTCTTCCTTAACTTTGACTAACACCTCAGCACCCTTCAACATCAGATTTTAACTCTGCTTTAAGTGAAAGAGGGCATTTCTCCGTAGTTTTGTGATTTGTTCCAATTCACACAGATTTGTCTAATCTAAAAGAGTACCTCAGTGCAGGAAATGCATACAAATCTTATTCTTTCCTCTGCACAACCCTCTTAAGCCACAAAAATTTCTACAAACTATTAAAATATCTATGAAGTTAACAACTACATGCATTAAGTAAAAAAGAAATTGTTACATTAAAAACTTGACAACAAAGTTTAGTCTTATAAGTGTTTTTGTTTGTTGTTTACCCATTTTTTAAAACCATTCGTATTCAGAAACTAGTGGAGGGTTTGGGGTTTTTTTTCCTATTAGGAACTAGGACATCAAATATAGTTAAATCTCTGCATGTGAAAGTCTTCTCCGAGCAGCTCTGAGACACAACACTTGTAAAGACTGTGCAGCTTATTTGTGAGCATAATTTATGCCCTGCTTGAAAAGCTGTTTTGTAGTCTCTGCTTCCAGAAACAGAAATCTATTTAGGCTTTCCTTCCTCTTTAATCTTCCTTTCGTTACTTAACTTTTGGTAAATCAAAAGAACAGGAAGTTTTAATATGAAAGGGTCCTTCCATACCTTTAACCATAAATAGCGTCTTGCATGAAAAAAAGCCACAGAGAACACTTACACTCTGCTTATTTGAAGATATATGTGGATATTAAATCCTAACACAGAAATGATGCAAATCCTGCTTTCTTCCCTTCAATATAATCAATCCTACTCTCAATATATTCTCCCTCCTGCTCCACTTTGCCATAACAGACAGCTTGACTATTGGTATTCCATCATTTGCACACAAAATCTCAATTCAAAGTCTGAAGCACTGTTTAGGCATTATACAAACAGCGCTGTTCCTGCTGCAGATTCTGAAGTTTGTACTTTGAGATGGTGCCATATTTAAATTACTGAGACAAAAGCACACGATTTTACTTTTGGAAAGCCAGTAAGCCTCGAGCACAGCAGGAGCCTTCAGGCACAAGTGCCTGATGAACAGGCAGCACGGTGGCAATTCCATGAGCCAGTATCACAGAAACTTTCACTTATCATTCCCCATGCCTCCCTCCCAGTCTGTCTCTGACAGAAGCCCCCAGAGAACACTCGGGGGAAAAAAAAAGGTAAGGGCATAGGGTATATATAAAGTAATCCTTTCCATGGTACATCCCACCAGTTTTCCACAGTCAGGGTTTCTAGCTGACCTTGACAGAGCATTTGATTCTGTGTCACAACTAAACTTGAGCAGTTCGTTATTCACAACACTGCAGGAATACCAGTGACTCTTGTTTTACCTATACTTCATGCCATCAGGCAAAGAAAAATAAATTTTAAAAGTCCTCTTATGGTGTCACAGCAGTCTGAATCATTTCTCAGGTTCACCAAGAAAACAGCAGTTTCTGGATGAAGATCTACCTGCCAGATCCCATTTAAGATCCTTGCTGATGCAAGGAAAAAAACGATTCCTGCTATAGTGTTGTCTTTCTGCTCCTCTTGTAATGAACTGTCATCAGTCTTCCACTCGCCTCCCCTTTCCCACTCTCTGTGAGCTTTCCTGCTTGTGACATGCTTCATGAAGCTTTAATTAGCTTTTAGTCCTTCAGCAACTCGCTCCTCCGAGTTTCACTGGGCGAGCCCTGGGTAACCTGGCCTGACCTCGTAGCTGAACCGAGGCTGGACTGGATGACATTCCAGGGTCCCTTCAACCTGAATTATCCTGTGGGCCGGTGCCCTCACATGCAACGAGGCTGGTGTGGCAGGGCATGAAACAAGACGGTGACTCCGATCAGGAGGAGACTGCAGTGAATAGCGATGCCGTGCCAGGGCACCGTGCTCCCACTTTGCTGCACAGAAGCCTGGCACCCGGGGCTCAGGAGACAAGCCCACGGTGCCATGGCTCAGGCAGGATTCCTATCCCTGCTGATTTATTCAGCAGCAGCCGAGGTGTGTTTTCCAGGCTGTAATCCACTGCTGGCTGCAGCACAGACAGTCGCCTCGGCCTAATTGCCCCTCGGCAGGCCCGGGGCTCGCCAGCAGTGTGAACAATGGCCCGAGGTGGCACTCCTGAGGAGGGAGTGCTGCTTTGCCTCAGTTTCCCTCACCTCCTGCGCCAGCAGGGAACAGCCCCCCTTGTGACCACGCTTGTAAATCACCTTTTCTCGGCAGCTGCCTGGCTGAAGTTTGAATCGCCGGAGGTTCTCAGCCAGCAAGGGCTACGTCCGTCTGCCAAAAATACAACCTCCTTTATTGGCCTAACGAGTGAAATGAAAACATTAACAGCATTAAAACACGGATCTCCGTGAACAAAGCTTTAGCTTCCAGGCACAAGTGCCAGACATTTCGAATCTCCCTCCCCGTGAATGAATGCTCATGATGGAGCAGGAGCTCCAGCCGGCCGTGCAGGGACCTCTCAGGCTGCCCGTCCTGCGGCACTGGAGCTGCTGCTGGAGAACATCCTGCCTCCTGCACAGACACGCTTCCACCACCTCCCTCTGCCATCTCACCTCTTCTGCCATCTCTCCTGCGCTTCTGGGAGAAGATGGGCTGCCATCAGAAATTCAGGATCACCACTAGTTCACCCCAGGGACTTCCAACAAGTCGTTTAACCCCAACATCCCGATTTACGCATCTGAGAAAGGGTCACGGCACTACTCCTGAATTTCTGTTCGCTGGCATTTAGAAATCATTTAAGAGCTTCTGCCTGAACTGCTGGGTGCACAGAGTAGCACATTTAGGCATTGCCACCTATAGTACAGGGGAATTAATCTTGTTCCTAGCCTTAGCTTTGACCTTTCAACACAACTGAGACAGCTGCATTTCATTTAACAATTATGAGCACCTCACTCAATTTGAACACTGACACAGTACATAAATTCTGTGTGCTAAGCAAAATCCACAGTGATATAGCTGAGGCTGGTGGCAGCCTAGTTCATCCCCACAGTGAGCCAACTATTCAGGTTTTTCAGCAGATTTTATTTCTCTAGGAGGTTAAAGCATCTTTGGTGTAATCTCCCACTTATGGAAACCAAATGAAACACTAATGGACATAGTGAGAGAGCTTAATAGATAGTGACATAGATTGAGAACAAGACTTGTCTAAGGGAATTAGAATGGCATTAAGAAAAATTCAGGCAAAAGTACTATCAGACAGTGAATTGCACAGTAAGAACCCCTAAAAGTCCACTATTGCTAGTGTTTATGAAACAAATGGATTGAAAAAACACATGGTTAAAGTGGGGTTTTCCTATTTAAGCAAATAAATACAATGGTGGTATAGAAGATGTAAGGGAGGTCTACCATTGTAAAAAACTATTTAATCTTTACTAAAATGTACCTTTTAACTAATGAGAAAAAGCAAAAACTCCCCAAAAGAAGCAAAGAGTGATTTGAGGTTTTGGGGGAATTTAAATTAAAGACTAACTCAGTACCTCTACAAATAGTCAATTAACCTGAAAATTTTGGCTTTATAATAGTGTGAAGTTTTCCTTCCACATCCTCATTTCTCTGCTTGGTTTGACATGAAAAAAATCAGGTCATGGCAACCCCGGAAGACAAGAGTAACTAGAAAACTAATGAAATCATGGCATCTTCATAATCAGGAGTAAAAGTTAAACAACAGGAAGAGACTTTTAGTTAAACTGCATCAGTTTTGCATTTTTAAAAATAAACCTATTTAAAGTCAATGACTATTTAACATTTGGAAAGACAACTGCATCTGTTCAAAGTTCAGCACTAGGACTTTAAAAATTTGTTTATCCACTTGAATTCTTGAAACAGCAAGGAATTATCAATGTATATTTAATTTGTCAGATGAGAAAAGATGAAACAAACATTCTCTGAAACTCTACAATATTCTCCTAAAATCTGAGGAAGTATCCAGAGATACATTCCTTGACAAGAACAACAGATAAAGTGGTAAGGGTGAACATTTCAAATGAAAAGGTAGAAAAAAGGAGGTACAGTTTGAAATAAAGTTATGCTAGGTCACCTTCACAGGGAATTTTAAACTCAGTGAAAGTCTCTAGAATGGCAAAATTAACTTTTTAATTTAAAAATTTCTCTTCACACCATTTGCAGAGCTGCTCAAAATTTTTCCCTTCTGAATTTTCTCATTAAATTATTTTAAAGCTCTGATAAGATTAAAAACTGGTGTTCACTTCTGAGTATGCACCATCACCTCATTCCTACAAGGGCTATTGTGGAGCCAGAGAGAACAGAATTACATTGTCTGTCTTACTTTTCTTTCCCCCAAAGTCTTCCAGCACTACCCTTTCATTGCCTTTTAACGAATATGTTTTCACACACATAAAACAAATTCTGTTCTCTTTTATTTGACAATTTCTTGAAGCTTGAGAAGAAAAAGAGGTGAAATTTACCTTTTCAATGGTGAAGGTGACAGTACACTGGGAATGGGGTGAGACAATATGATTTCCACTTGCACTTACATCCTACTGGCAGATTATAGCACCTGGCATCACATTTCTGCTTTATCTGTCTGCTGCTTTCCTGAGCTAAACAAACCAAGGTTTAAGCCTTTTTTTTTTTCCTCCCATCCATCCTGAAACAAAATTCCCTGCTCATGATCCCTTCTTTGAAGAACTAAAGTAGTAGAGATGGAAGCACATTTCAAGATCATTCTTTCTAAAAATCTTCAGTATGACACGGGAATTTATCACAACTTTAGATTTAGAAATATCTTCCTCAACACATACAGCTGTTAACGCCAACCATCAATTTAACAAAGTGTCCTGGGAAACCAAAAGGTACCACCAATAAAATTCCACTGCAACAGAAGTGTACATCATGGCTGAGGAGAAAAACATCTGCTTTCAGCTTTCACAAGAGAAATCTTGCTTGTACAAACTCCAAAACCGTTCTTGTTTTATACTTCATTCGTTGCTGTGGGCAGCAACAGCAACAGTTTTTAAAAGTAACCCTCAGGTTTTTCAAAAATTCATGGTTGGCAGCAGTAGTCCATCTCCCTTGACTCCCAAAAGACAAAGCATCCCTCTCTAATTGATTTCTAATTATTAAGTCAGGAATTTAGCAGGAATTCACAGCTTGAGCAGACTTTACTTAGATAATTAGTGATGAAATTCAAAGTGATGAGATTTTTGAAATAAAATCAATATAAAATAAAACTGTGATAATATAAATCCCCACCCTATGCTATCTGGAAAACAATATGCAGTTAACTAAGACTCTAGGTTTAATTTTGATTTCTAACTTTTTTATAAAACTTAAAACTAGAGTCAGCATAAGGGATATTCAGTAAGGACAGCAACCCATATTCAGCAACTTCATGGGCCTTCTAAAAGAGTATTTTGGAAATTGGCACACTGGATGAAAAATTTTGTGACAGAGAATTACAGCACAAATTCGGCTGAAAGGAATGTGGCTGGGGAGGTCATGCAGGCTGTGCTCCTGCACGAAGCAGCTCTGCTTCATCCAGCTTTGTTTTGAGTATTTCCAAGTACAAAGATTCTGCAACTCACTTGGCCAAACTGTTCCAATAGGTGACCACTTTTATAGTAGAGGGAAAAAAAAAATTCATATGGGTGACTGGAATTTCCCATGTTCCAACTTGTACCCGTTGCAACTCCAAAAAGAAGCTGGCTCCATCTTATCACATAATTGCAGCCCTTGCCATCAAAATTTAATCCCATGTCTCCTGCTTAAATACAGCTATCTTTATGTTACCTTAAAATGAAATTCATGTGAGAAAGCAGAGCTACAGAGCAATCTCCTCTCCATGTTCACAGCGTACAGGAGTACTTGTCAGAGGACAATTAGCTACAGGTTTAATTTGTAGCACAGAAGCTTTAGATGGCATGTTAAGAAAAAGGCTTTTTAATTATAAGGTCTATGGAATTGGTAGAACAGTTGTCTGATGAGGTTGGAGACATCTTAAGAGATCTCCATCCCTGGAGGTCCTTGAGAACAAGTCAGACAAACTTTTATCAGGTATGACATAGCTACAGAGATCTCACCTTGGGGCACAGGAACAGACTTCTTTATCTCTGCTGTACTTTCTGCTCCTGAGTTTTCTATGAAGGCTGAGACTGTCTCAGGTTAATTCAGGCTTCAGCCTATGGGCCAAATGATAGAATACCTGATGCTACTGAAATACTGTAATCTAAATTATACATTTGGTATATCAAACTTGCACTTACTTTTTGGAACTTTTGGGTTTGCACGACAGAGCCCACAGGGTGGCTCTGGTGCTGAGATACTTAAGGATTCCTTCCTAATGGGTTATGGAAGAATGTGCCATTTTCTCCATGCACTGCAACCGGAAGGATATCCAGGGACCACAAAACACACTTTTGCAGGGAGCACTGTTGCAATATTCCCTTTGAAAACAAAGTCCCTGTAGCACTGAAAGTGAGGTTAATGATACACCAACGTGTACTGGACACTTTGTAGTGCAGATACTCAGTACACAAACATGAAGTTCAAGAGCTGTTTACATCCACACAACCATCTGTTCAACAACCAGGGCGCTCAAACGCAGCGTTTACCCAGAAAGGACACCCTTTACAGCCCTAATTCCAAGAAACAGAAGCAAAACAAAATCTGTAAATAAATGTTGGGAGGGAGTGGTGTTCCTTCTGCAATCAATTAACAGCAAATACATTGCAGTAATATTTTCTTGAAAGTGATCAAGTGCTGACTGATAAAGTCCCCCTGGCACACAGAAAAATTAGGCTTAATATCTTCAAAAAGCACATATTAAAATATATTTTCCTCCCTTTATGGGCTAAATATTTCTTTGTAGGGAACAAGTAACCGGGGTAAAGTACAGAAGTTGTGCCTGATATGCTCAGAAGAGTCAAAGAACCACCATAGCTCGGCACAATTCCCAGCTCCACTCACCCAGTCAGTTGTAATTTAGACATTTGACTTTTGCTGCTAAATCAGAGACTTACAGCTTCTCTGCTATTTCGCCCCTGGCTTCCTGCTGAGATGGCCAAGGAATATACAAAATCACAGCAAGGAAGCCTATCAGAAATATGATGGCTCATTAGCTTGGTGACAGCTAACACAGACACAACACGGTTTCACTTTTAGTCACCATCCACCTGAAATGCTGAGGTAGAAGCACAGCTCAGATACATGGGCATGCTTGGAAACCTGCCCAGAACTGATCCACATATAGCTTCAGACATTCTTCACAAAGCACGCTTCCCATAACTATTGTTTTGTCAGCCTAGAGTAACCTTGATGATTGGATGAAAAAACCTGAAGCATCTTCTAATAACACAGATCATACCTTTCATATAATCATTTAGGCTGGAAAGACTCTGAAGATTATCCCAAGACCACAATTAAGACAGCTCCAACTGCTCAGGTGCAGTCTGGTGGTCTTTGCAGAACACAGTTTATTTTGGCCAGTGTGGTGTTACCAAATTTCAAGTATTGGAGACAGCAGTGAGAGGGAAAAACCATAAAAATATTTTTCTCAGAAAATGTAGTGGGGGGAGCATCAGAAAACCAATATTTTCTCTACTTTCTCTGAATAAGTTTTTATTATCTAGTTGTAATTTCTGTGCACACTAAATGAAAAAAATTAAGACTGCTCAAAGTACTCATTATTGTGCATATGAAACTATCCAAGTGTATCACAAGGTTATTGAGCAGCTTAAGAAAGAGGAAAATAAGTGAGACAGGAAGCTCTCAACAAAGCTGAAGAGCCAGCACGTTCTAGTAATATGAAAACCACACCTTCTTCCTAAAGCCTATACAAACACCAGATATTATTTCAAAGACAATGTCACAGTTTTAGGCTTTTTAACATAGGTCTAAAACAATGTCATGAAATGAAAACTTATGGCAAGACAAAGAGGAGATCAGATACTTGGAAAAAAGCTTTGCAGCACTAATTTTGGCACAGTATTATAAAAGCACTTGTTCTGAGTAAAAGAGTACTGAAACAGATTCAGCGGGAAAGATTCTGAATTGTGACTTCTGTAAATGAAAAAAAATTAATCAGATCTAGCTTTTGGCAAGAAAGAAATACTCTTAGGTAACTTAAACTTGCTATGCTTGCTTTGTTCCACCTACACATCCTGCTTTTTCCTTGAGACCTAGCCCTATTCATACTTCCTTTTAAGCAATTCCTAGTGCTGAAGTAGTGTGCATGTATGCTGAATTCTTCCCCTTCCTCAGTCCAAACCCTCCTCCAAAGGAAAATCTGGTTTGGAATTTTTCAATGATCTGACACAGAAAAATGAGATTCTTTTAAAACGGAGAAATTTTTCTTATATTACAGTAGATAGAATCTCCTCTGGTTTATCAGAAACCTTTCTGCCTGCATTGCAAGGCATAAAATCAATGATTTAAGGTAATAGGAAGCCATGCAGTGGCATTTTCCAGGAGCTCTGAACTGACAGGGTTGGCTTAAATCCACCCGGCTTCTGAACAAACATCGTCTTCCACCTTGCCATAGACAAACCACAGTCAAAACAGAATTTTCTTGAGCAAATTACTCTGCTGGGGTCTTTGCAGAGGCAACTGCAAAGTCTCCAACTTTGGTGAAGCCCAAACAAATGGTCCCTGGATACTGAGGATGCAACTACAGAGGGACTGAGGGCCCTACAGAAGGCAAGCACTCCCTTCTCCATACACCACGAGTGCTCAATAAATGCAACATGCCACAGGAATCTCAGATTAAGGGTGTTAAGAAGCCTACAAATGAATCTGGCAGAGATTAGGCAAGCCCCTCTTGGGGAAGCAGCCTCTGTATTATCTGCACTGAGCTGAAACAACTCCGAAAAGGAACAGAAATTCAAGCAAAACTGCTTAGTGACTTCATCACTAGAACAGCGCCTTGCAGGGCAAGATGTGACAGGGGCAGACAGCTGCTATCACCTGTGCTGTACATAATTATTTATAATATTTGGCTGAAACTATGCACAACTTCAGAGGTGTGTCTGGTGTCACATGAGGAAGCCTTGATCACAGAGGAACATGTCTTTTGCTTGCAGTGCAACACTTACAGGACAAGACAAGCATGATTAACACGGGTAACTGGTGAGGAGCACCTGACCTACACACAAACTTCAGCAGAAAGATCTTACAGCGCTCTGGCTGGCAACCAGCAGACCTTCAGGCAAGCAAAGACTCGTTAGATATTCGTAAAATTTACAGAAATGGTGCTCTAGAGCAAAGCCTGAAAACATGGTTTGATAAAAATATTTTCTTCTTCACTGGCTAACTGCATGTGGAATTAGCACTGAGGCCCCAGTTCTTTCTTTGTAAGTAAATGTATGGACTTTGTTTTAAGAATGTGAAGCACAAACTGTTTTTCTGTCTTCAGCATGTACACTGGAACCCTGGCATAGTGGGCCTTAACCTAGAATATAGCAATCAGGTGCCACACTGCAGTACAGGAGTGCATCCAACATCAGAACTCTAACCAACAGTCACAAGCAGAGGTGGCAGATTTTACCTAAAGTAAATATTAGTCAATAAAAATCTTACCTTCAAGAGTTCAGGCAGAGTTGTGCTTTCCCTTTGGCTGCTCTTTGAATTTATGGCTTCATTCCCTTTGTTTTCAGAACTGAAAAACAAAAATATTTTGTAATGCTGAGTACTTGCATTATTCAAATCCTCTCAAGAGCCAACACATTCAATTTAAGCACAAGTGAGCTTTAACTTAGAAGGACAGAAAAACTTATTTCCAAACTGTAGTCCATATCTGCAGATATTGTAACTGAAAAAACCAAGCCCCAAAAAGCTGAAGACAGCTAATGACTGTTTCACCTCATACAGAGGTTTTTGAATTCAAGCATTCAGAAACAGCACGCGGCATTTCAGCTCTTCCAGCTGAAAAGCAACAGGATTTCCATGCCTGTGTATTATTTTTCAACTGTAAGTGAACAATGATCTACCACAGCAGCATCCACTGCCACGGGACCAGCTGGCACACCTGGCAGCTCCAAGGCACTCCCCATTCTGAGGGCTGTGAGCAAGAGGAATGCACTCCTGGCAGGTGGAATCATCCCAAATCACAGCCACCGCATGGAACAGCTCTTCACTGAACATGCCCACTGGGCCATGCAAATGCAGAACGAATTTTAGGAAGGGGACAACAGGTACATGTTAATTACCAAGGCAATGCTGTTCTGTTTTAAAAGCCAGAAGTCCAAAATCATGTGTGTCCTTATGGGAAACTCACTAAATTCATTCAAATTTTCTTGAGAGTTCATCTTTGGAATGAAGGGAACCAACCCCCTGCCCTCAACCCCAGTTCTTAGAACAATCCTTACACACAATCCAGCAGAGAACATTTTAATCACAACCTTTATGCTACAAGCAACTTAAAAGCAAAAACATTATCAAGGAAAACATTAGCTGATGTTAACGACACACATCAGTTCCTGCATTGTGTAGCATTACACGAAGAAAAATAACTTCGTGCTAACATATCATATAAGCATTTCAATTAATTCATAATCACTCTGAATACCCTTCTTCACCAGCCTTAAACGTTTAACTTTGGTGTTGAAAAATGCGCAAGCCCTTATTTCTGAACTCATGTGAAGAGATGAACTGAAAGCTCTTTAAATCAAAAAGAAATTATGAGCAGTTTGGTGAAATTCTGGCAGGAGAAGGAATTAAGGTGCTGCTGTATCCCTACTGCTCCTGTCTGTAAACCACAGGTAAGCACATCTCAGTAAGACTCCCAAAATGAAAGGTTTTCTTCCTATTGTGGGTTAGACATATGCATTCTGTATACACTGATATACACACAAAATGCAAAAGCCACTCTGACTAAACATAAGTTTCCTCCTCAGCTGTTCAGAGACAGGATTCCCTGAATAAAAATGACATTAGAACTCTCCCAAAATTAAGTTTTTCAAGATCTTTCACATCTTTTCAGATGCATCAAAAGAAAAGTTTCTTCCTCCTGTTTATAGATCATCTCCAAGTCGAAAACCATGTATTTTCACATCACCTTAGGTAATCTCTCACAATGCATTCATAAACACAAAGATGCTTTTTCAGGGAGAGCATCAGACAGAAAGTCTTGGCTGTTCTTTGCCTCCCTTGAAGACAGAGCAGATGAATTAATATCTGCTATCAATTTCATCTGCTGCTAATGCATTTCATGAAGGAGATATCACAATCACTCTGGGCAGTCTGGCACACTAATAAAGGTGTTTCTCTGTACATAACCTATTTTCTCTCTCCTAGTTTTTGTTTTGTTGTTGATTTAAAAAAAATAAACTAAAAACCAAAATACCCTTCTCACATCTACATGGCTTTTCCTGATGCTGATACATTTGACATGAACAGGAAGTCTCTGGAGTTGAGAGTGGAATAATGAGGTTGATGTCTACCAGACATTCTTCCTAAATTCAGTGTATCCCTCTTTATAGAACTGGTCTGCAGATCATATGAGATCCTTGCTTTCATTAAGTCCTGCCAGCATACATTATCAGTGACGAATTAATGCATCACTTTGTTTTGCTCATATTATTCCCTTTACATCACGTGTTTTTTTTGCCCAAAAACTTCTAATTTCCCTCCTTTTTGTTTATATTTGAAATACATGTCTGTATTACTTTCTTCTAGCTAGCCATAGAAATTCCATAGCATACATGCCAAAACTGAAAGAATGCAATTCAGCAGATAAGCATCTTAAAATCAACAAGTTAAAAAAAAAGTATCAAAACTTTCCCCTCCACCATAAAATAACCCTAACTGTGGAAGTATTTCCCCACACCCTTTCATGGTTTATATTCTAGCGTTTCTACATTCCTTAACCTTTTGCTTTAGGGTGTAGTTCCTCAAACATGCTGACTTTGTCAGCAGAACCAGCTTTAGAAATCTCCACTCCTTCCTCCTCAGCCTCAGTTATCTCTACATCCTTAACTCAGCCAAAATGGGCTCTCAGTAGGGCGACATTTTTTGATAAAATCAAGAGTGGGGCGGAAGTTTCCTTGAGGAAAAATCCAGCCTGTGATCCAGTTTACGGTGCAGTGATTTCTAACAGCACAACGAAGGGGCAACAAATGTCACTCAGCAGGAACGAGCAGGACAAACCACTGCCCCTCACACCACCACAGAGGCTGCTTGGTGTGAACCTCTTCTCCCCTTAGTTCTAAATGGATCTCTGACTGAAACCAAATGGTTTGAGTTTTACAGCACAAAAAGTTGTTAGTTTACAGCACCAAAGCTTCTTTGCTGCACAAAGGCCTCGTGGCTTGTTTAGGATAAAATGGCTTTGCAAGGTTACCTTTTACAGCCTGAACACCACAGACACAGTTGCCTGGGACTGGAGAACTTGCTGGCTGCTGTTCATTTCCTTCACACAATGAAACTTAGCAATCCCCACTGACAACTCCCTACAGATTTTAGGGCTTTCCCTCTTCTCATCATTGTATCCACCACATCACTGCAACCTAGGGCTACAGCTGTGTTTATAAAGTTTGGCTCCACACAATTTTAAGCTTGTCCAGAGCAGTGCCTTTCTGGAGCACTCTGCCACGGCAGGTACCACCAATGTTATCTCCAGTTGAGCACATCTAAAGTTCAGCTTGTGCTTAACCACCCACAGATAGGCCAGCCACCCCTCAGGAGAGTGTTTCACACTGGTCCAGTCAGGAAGATGAATTAATCTTCACCTCTGTGCTTCACAAACTATTGCTGTTACAATGTACACCCAGAAATAGGCTGCTAATAACCCAAGTTTTGAATCAACTCATCTTTGCTTTTAAGAAATAAAAGAGCAAAGCATGATCTCAGGAAGAAAGAAAACACCTCTGCCAACTTACTTCCATGGGCTTCTTACCTATCCAGGCAGTCATTTACAAATTGTCAAAACCACTTGTTCACATATTTAGACAGATACTACTCTCATTTTATAGATTTAATGGGGGAAAAAAAGGCATGGAAATAGTAAATAAAAAGACACTGTTACAATTAATTCTAGAAACCCAAGCCTCTCTGATATGTAATCTACTGCCCTTCTGTTGCTATTTCTGCTAGACATTCTTTTTTCTCTTACATATTAGTGCATCCAACAGAGATGGATTAATCTTTAGCGAAGGTTTAGAGGAAGGTTAGAAGGATTTCTTCTCCTCAGCTGTCTTGCTGCTCTTTCTACTGTCTTGCCAGCATGCCTAAACTGATTAGCATCACTCTTATTCTTTAACTAATCAAGATTAAATTTAAGTTGCAGAATGGTATCATTTGTATCTTCTGAACAAACCTTTCTTTGTGCCATTTGCTATTGCTTTTTGTTCCTCTGCTGCCGCCTCTCTTTTGACCTTTCTGTAATACTTGGACAGGTGGCGTCTGAACCAGAAGCAGGTTTGTGGTCCAAGTTTTTAATCATTATACTTTGGAAAGAGAGGCTAGAGATTCTTACTAGCAAGACATGTTCCCATTCTGCATTGCTGCTCACACAAAAAGAGATTACAAGAGGGATTACAGTCAAGAAAAAAAAAAAAGGCAATTTAATGGAGCATATTTAAGTACATGGCTTTCAAGGTCTTTTGCAACTGCCTCTAAAAACAGAACAAGACAATTACAAACAATCACATCTTCAAAAGGCCCTCACAGCATCTTTGTATGGTGTGAGAAGTCTGCTTCCTCCATCCTTGTCCTTCATAACAATCCCTCAGAACTTGCAAATTAAAAGCCCATCCCCTTCTTCCTTTATAAATCCACCCCACCCATGTTATGCACGCAGCAGATTGTGAATCTGTTGTGACAGATTAAAAAAAAAAATAAGCTACAGGAAACATACAAGTAATAAAGCAAAACACACAAGTTTGGATGAGACTGACCACACGCCAAGTTCTTCAAACTCAAAGTAATTGCTGTGACATTTTAGGTTCCTTTTATGAGGAGAAGGCATGGACAGCCTGTTGCTGTTTGGGAAGGGGGAAATTAATGGGCACTCCCTTAAGGAAACAGGGACAGCTGACTAAAGCTGAACTTCAGCTCAGCAGTACCACAGCACTTGTGCGTGTTGGCCCTCCCTACTTCTCCCAGGCTCTGAATCAAATCTCTCCCAGTGCAGCAGCTCCAGCGTTCACTTTTCATGCAGTCCACGTGTAACCAGAGAGGAGAGTGCTCCAGCATTTTGCCATCTTCTCCCTCTCGGGGACAGATGACTCCCTCAGTAGCCAAACCCTCCCTGTTACCACATAAGGCTGGCATTGCTTGTTTTTAACTGGTCTGCTCCTCAGATTAACTCAGGAACCATTTAATGTGATGACTCGTCATGGTAAGAGAAAGTCCAACCTCAAAGATGCTTTCTAGATTTACTTCTTTATTTCTTTATTTCAGCATTCTGGGGTGCAGTGCCAGCTCCTGACCCTCGCCTTTCCTTACTCTCTGAACAAACCTAACATCCCTCTCTGGGAAATACACCTCATGTGGTTCTGATGACTTCCAATTTTACTTTGTGCCAACAGTTAGATGTACAGTGCTGACCTTCCAGAAGGATATTTCAATGGAGAAACATTGAAACAAGGATTTCATCACCTAGTACTTTAAAATCCATTTGTGCAAGAGCCTCCCTGAAGAATGTAAATGAGTGGAAATCCACAAGTCTAACAATACCATCAAATATAGATGTGCAAGACCTCGATGAAGTTTCAGCACGTTACAGGAATTCTCACACCATATCCAAAAACCAGCAGTAGTAATGAAATTTTTATTATAAAACTGCAAAGAGCCATAGGTTGCTTAGTATTGGTTTCCTCTTTGTCCCAGTTTCCAAGTGGTAATTTAGAAGTCGACTGCAAAAAATCAGGCTTTTAAATTAATATTTTTATATCTATACCAGTTACCCTGCTTGCCATAAAGATCCTTATGATTACTGCAGCTGGCCTCCTGCATAATCTAGATTATGAAATTTCACCGAGGGAGACCTGAGTCAAACCTGTAACACACAACAAGAAGTTATGAGCTTTGCTTGAAAAACAAACTACGGGAAAACAACCACATTTGTAAATAAGACCGTTCCATGTAAACTACTACTAAATTCACTACTTTTTAGGCTTAACTACTCAAGCCTCACCTCTCAATCAATCTACATCTATGTGGGACAGATTATAAAGGTTTTGGTTTCAAATAACCACTTGAAGCCACAGGTCAACTATAACATAAAACATTTAAATCTGATTTCCCTTCCAGTTATATTCCTTGAGGCAGAGTCATTCCTCAAACTTTACATTGTCATTTCAAAACTAAATGCCACCGAGCTACTTCACTTCACTTTGTGAGGGAGGTTTTCCAGACATCAAATTGTTCTGGAGCTCTTTTCAGAGCCCTTTTCGGTTTGCCAGCATCTTTTCCATGACAATTCATGGACACCAAAACTGGATTCAGTACTGCAGTAACCAAAGGATCCACACTATACATATGTTTTGCTGTTTATACACCCGACAATCATATTGTCTTCTCTGAGCCACCACTTTTGGCAGCTTACGTTTAACTGCCTGTCAACCATGGCAATTTAGTTTGTTTCCAATGTCGTCTACATGCTGATTTCCATACTTTTCACTCCAATCATCTGCACACTTCACATGTTACAGTTTTCTCCTCTTTTAAATTATCTGTGAAGATACTAAATTGATTCAAAAAAACATCCTTTTCATTTTCTTCAAACAGATCAAGTAGAAAATTATTTATTACATCTGTTTTTCTTATATTCCTCTGTATGTTGAGTTTTAGCCTGCTGTTATTACACTTCCAAATATTTTAAGTAGGGCATCAGTGCCAAGTCTTAAGCATCTGAGGATGATATATTCAGCAGTTTGTCAAGTGAAGCTGTAATCTCATAAAGCAAACTGAGCTTGACAACTCCCATCTTTCAGTGATGTTACAATCAATACCATGTTTATTAACTTCTCAGGTCGCCTGGAGACTTAGTAAATCAATTTTTCTATCCTTCCCCTTTAATCCAGCTAAATAAAATAGACTTTAAAGGGAAACATCTTCCTCTAGGCACTATCACCACACTTGTGAAGCCATTTCTGTGCTGTTCAGCCAGGAGAACTATGAGAACTTAATCTAAAAAGTCAATTTTTTACGAGTCAAACTTCTGGCACGTACCTTGAGGAATATGAGCAAGGTTATAGTAATCATCTGTTAAATTAACGGAAAGGAAAATATTACTGTAAAGCTCAGTGGCAACAAAATGTGAGGAAATCAACTGAATGCAAAAAATTGGCTTGTGCATCAAGTGACAGCTAAAATATGTTAGTATTTCACAGCAAATAAAAACACTAGCATTTCAGAAGAAAAGTACCCCAATGAATTAAAGTAATTAAAGCCTCTTTCCTCTGTTTCCCTCCCCCCCCAAAACCACAATGTTGACTTTTCCCGAAAACCTCCAAAATTAAAAATTTCCAGTGAACTTCTCAGCAAGATTCCCAGGCTAACACACTTCTTGGGAAACCAAACAGCAGCAGCAGTGACAAAATCTACCTCTAGTCTCTGGCGAGGCTGTCGGAGCTTGTCTTAAAGAGAGAGGGAGAATTTTGCACAGAAATCTGAATGTGAAGTTTCTGGCTGCTGTTTCTGTGCTTAAGCTTAGGCCACCCACATAGGGGACAAGAACTGAAGGCATTACGACAAATGGCAATTATAAAAACAAATTATTGAGTTTGAAATTGGAGGGTCAAAGGAAAGCAAAGCTGCTATTTCATTTAAAACAAATACAGAAGGGAAACTGAGGAAGAGGAAAAGAAAGCAGAGAAAGGTAAGGAAGGAGAAAATGGAGACAGGGAACTTAGGCAGAAGACGTATTACAATTGCTGATTAAAATGTTGAAATAGCACAAAATGTATTGTATTCAATTAAACAACTCTCATTTTGAAACTGGTTTGATTAGAGACAGCAATAAGCAATTTAGATTGTTTTAACTGAAACAATTTTTCCTCTCAGACCTGTTTCTGCTGCTGATTTACATAGTGCTCTTTGCTTGTGCAGCAAAGTTGGGTCAGCTTCACATTCTGCAACAGCACTGCTGTGTTGCATGGTTTACATCAGCTACATAAAATGTGTTAGTATTACATGAAGGCAAAAACAAGCAACTAACACTATAATGGAAAACAAATACGTCAGAAAAGTCGCAGATAGGCCACCCTTTACAATGAAATTTAAATGAAAAAAGTTCAAGAACCAAAACATATCATTACACTGAACAGGTACCTTTAAGTTCAAAGCCTAGAACAAAGCGAAATAAATATGATGACCCTTGCTAAATAACTTAATCCGTTTTACATGAGAGGGAACTGAACAGCCCTACAAAGGCTGGAGAAAGAAATATAAATATAAATGTTTCTGAGCAGAGCTTACTCCAGTATCGGGCAGTGCGATTATACCAGATTACATCAAGGTTTTTCTTCTGGCATCTGTCAGGCATAGTAACCAACACTGCTGTGGAATCTGCCCCCTATTTGCCAGTCTCATTGGTTAGACAGCCTCCAGCATTCTTATGATATAGATATTTTAGAGGTCACTACCTCAAAAAATTGGTACAACACCAGAAACAGATTTACAAACTATTTATTAAGGTCAAATTTACTGAATTAATGGGGACTAGAACTGTTTTCAAAGGGCATGTTTGCAGGGTGGGGGATCAACAGTGGTATTTCCAAAATGGCATAAAAATAGGAGATATTAAAAAAATAAGTAATCCGGGCAGCCTTAAAGCAGCAGCAACTGTTGTACTGATAAACAGGGCATACCAGAATTTCAAAAAGGTTCATTAGGAATAAGCACCCCAGAAAAAACAAGCAAGAGGGACTGGTGTCACCAGAAAAATGCAGCAAGGTCTTCTAGTCAGGCTGGAGGAGAAACTTTTGGTAGAGTTACAAGGGCAACTATTAAAACCCAAGAAAACACTCTCCAGAACTCCCATCTTTTACTCACAAAATACACACCAGGAAGCATCCTACACACACCAAAGTTCCCTCTTCTGTTCTGAAGGTGTGCATTTTCCATTCCTACCAAAATAAGCTTTATGGGCAAATTCGCAGCCTGTAACTGATGATTAAAATAAAAGTATGTTATCACTGCAATTCTTTCTGCCTCTTCTCTTTGTGTGCTCACAAGAAATAACTTCTTCCCACATTTTTTCCCAACACAACACTGTCCGTAGGTGAAGTCCAGATCCCCAAGTTGTTCACACACTTAGGCCTCAAGACCTCCAAACTGCTTAAGCAGATATATTGCCTTTGGAAAAATATTTTATCAACTTAAGAAGAAATGCAACATTCAGAAAAACAACGTTCTAATTCTGAATAAGGCAAGTCATGAAATCACAATAACACAGCGCCACTGGAGACTGTATCTTGTGTCTGGCAACTGACATGAGAAAGTGAAATGAGTAAGGAAGCCAACATTTCTGAGCTTAAGCCTTCAAAAGTGATACTGCCCAGTCAGTCAGAACAGATAAAAATTATATTAGAAATGAAAATTAATATATCAGAAGAACTGAGTTAAAGCCTGAGCAACCCAGTGCTGTGCTACCATCTGCAAGTGTAATAGTATATACTAACTGAACTGTATAAAACCCAAAAGCCCCTCAGAAATTAAAAGCAGTAGCTGAGTTTCCATCCTTTTAAAAGGTTACAATAATTAGAAATACAATCCCCACAGCAACACATTTTGGAATCTTAATTTTTTTCCACCTGAGAGCCTCTTGTTCACTAGAGAAGACCAAGGAATTTTCATCTTTGCAAAACTGTTCCTTAAAACCACAGACTTGTAGCTGTTTTGGAAATATTTTTGTATTAGCTCTGGCATTTAGGCCAATAACTGGAAAAGGAGACAATGCTGTTAACATTTAAAATAGTGGAAAAATATGTTGCTTTGTTTCTTCCAAGAAGAGCCTCTATTATAATTAAGGTTCTACTAACATTTCCTTCAGGAAATGTCTCACACACACGGCCAGCTGCTGGCCCTGCTCCTCCTGGTCTCAGTCCCACGAGACATCCAAGTTATGTGCCTCATTCTGATCAAGCAGGCAGTCCCACTAGAGTGCACAGGACTCTTTACCTGCTTAATTATAGGCAACCACTTTGGTACCCAGCTGAATCAGGGCCTTTCATACTATTTTGATTTACCCTGCAATGGAAGCCATAATGGAAAAACCTCAGAAGCAAAAAGGAAGAACAAAACCCCAAATTAACAAATTTAGAAAATTTTCATAATGCACCTCACTTAGGCAAATCTAATTTGAATTCTTCTATCTGGTTGAAGTATTGCCCTTGCTGTTTCCACAGACCACTATCCCTCACGTAGACTCATAAATAAGCTAAATTTTAACAACAAAGAATTCTGCTCCGCTTTTGAAAGTAAAAGGTTCTTTATTAGAAAGCAGAGACTGATTTTTCCAGCAGACAATGGATTTCTTCAAAGATGCCAATGGTATCTGAATCAAACTCAGCCAGGAGGCAGCAATTTCAGAAAAACTAGGTTTGAAATTTATTACTCCCTTTTCCATCAATTTCCACCAGTCCCTCAAATGCACCGTTTTTACAACTACAAAAATACATGTTCTTTGTAAACAGGAACAATGACTGGCTGTCCCAAAGGAAGAAAAAGACTCACTAATCTCTCCTCAGGCAGAATAAACAAAGTTCTTCATCTCTGAAAGCTGTCAGTAAGATACTAATGGATGAATAGAAAAATAATCTCAGCCTGAAAAAAGCCAACAAACAAATCAGCACCCCAAAATCCTTCTAAACCAGATAAAAGGTTGCTCTTCCCTGTTTGGTGTCTCTGATACACTTCAGCAATGTAGACAAAATATCCTAACAAACCCAACTTGCACTGGTAATTCTGTGATCAGCCAACAGCACTTGGAAGGAAAGACTAATCTGAAATGAATCTGCTAAACACTGCATGGAATAACTAATAAAATGCACCCATAGTTAAAAGGACATTTTGATGGTACCTCAGTAAAAAGTGTCACACCCCCCTGAAACGTCATATTTATTCACAAAAGAACAAATGCTCAGCCACAGAAACCACATATTTCTGAAAGCATCCACAGTGTAGACTTACCATGTAAAAACTGTGTCTTCTTCCAGAAGTATCAGTAAAAAAAAAAATAATTATAAGACTCCTATTACAATAGTGAAAATGCAATTGGGTTTTGTCTCCCTGGGGATTTAGATTGCTCCAGGACAAACACTGTGGTAACCAATAACCGATTGTGTATTATTGAAAATAACAAACAGTCCAGTACAGCATAATGACCGCCTTTGATGGAAGTCAGTGACAAAGACCTGGGATGAAGAGCACTGAAGCCATTCAAAGCAGCCCCAGCTCTGCAGAACACACTTAAGCAGCAGGCAAGCACAGGGTGGGAGAGGCTTTCAACTTGGCTACATTTTATGTAAAAGCCAAGTAAACTCTCAAGGCATGTGCTGTGCTTTTTGCTGCCACAAACCTTGCAACTAACCTGCGCAGCTTATTTTTTCCACAAGCAAGCAAGCAAGCAAGCCTCCAGCGAGTCTCATGTTCATCAGAGCTACAAACTGCTGTAAGGGCAAGTTATTAACATATGCTTTTTGTCAAATGAGGTTCTCAGAAGAGTCTAAGACACTGATTAACAAACTGTGTAACTCCCCCATCCCCTTCCTCCCGTTTTAAACCAGAGTCACGGCAGGTTTGGGTTTTGGTTCTTGTGGTTTGTACAGGTAAATCTGAACAGGGTCTGGAGCAAGAGAGCAGCTCTGCTCACGGGGGAAGGCAAGCTGGCAGCTTCCAGCCACCCACCACTGCCTAACTTGTAGGAGCAGATGGAGAATGACTTCTGGATGGACAGAGGCTCATTTCTGCATGCCTTTAAAAACTTAGGAAACTATCACATTCCGCAGAGGCATCAAGTGTGATGCATGTCCCAGTGCAGGCACACAGTGTATATGATATACTGCTTCCCCCTTTACTTAGGTCTTCTACCGTTTTGAAACTCATCAGTAAGTGAAATATGTCTGCAGAAAAGTTCATACATGATATATATCTCTCAAACTCAGTCTGGTTCCCACACATATCCCATCGATAACCTGAAGGGGAAGCATGCCAGTGCATACACCTCTCATAGCCCTTCACCAAAGCTACATTCCCACTCGCCCACGCACTCCACACCTTCACAGCCAGCACCCAGGGCAGCCCTGGGGCTTTGTCCAGCCATCCCCTCTGCTGCACGGCCGAGCTGGCTGAACAAACACGGGAGCCAACCTGCGGCACTCATCGCAGGGTAATGTATGCAATTACGCTAATCTGCCAAGAAGGCTGCCAGTGGAAACCAAATACGAGAGCGTCAGCATTCCTGACTAGCGTGCCACGCTGCGGCCCGGCACAACAGCGAAAAGCTCCTTAACATACCAAATGCGCCTCGGCACGGCCAGGGCTGTCGCCTGCCTCCGCTCCGGGAAGGAGTCAGGGCCCCCACCCTGCAGCGAACCTCGTGCGGGTTCAACAGCGAGGCCAAGGGGCCAGAGCTGACCGCCCCAGGCTCCGAACGAAGAGAGGGCTCCCAGCTGCAGGTAATGAGACTGTCATTGGCACAGAGACCAGACTGCGGCCCCGAGGGAAGCGCTGTGGGTCTGTCCTGAGTGCTACCTACACATCGGCCATTCGGTGCACAAACCACTGAAGTGGCATCACTCCCCTCCTTACCAAGGTGACCACCAGGCTTTTGTGGTTATCCCAAACCACAGCTGGAGGGAGCTGGCAAGGCGTCATCCGATGAAACCTGTCCTATTGCCTCTCCAGTTCCTTAGCCAGATCCAAACCTCCACCTTCTCCCATATCTCAACCACCCTAGCCAGACAAAACAGCCAGGCTATCCCAGCAATTGTAAAGATATCCTTGATTCAGCAGCCTTACCCCCAATTTCTTTTTTCCACGAAATAAGAAAAGCAATGTTTTCTGCTCATAACAGACCAGTGGATCCGTGTACTGGCATGTCAAATGCTTACAGTAAAACAAACCCCCCAAAGTTAAAAACCTCACGGTGCATTTACAAGACTGTTTAAGATGGTCAGTGTAAGAGGGAAATAGGCTCTTCTGTTTTCCATGAGAATATGCAATGCAAGATCCTAAAGCTTTTCACTGAAAGAACTACTGCGATTGCCACTGGCTATCTGATTAAACTGCATTTACTGTCTGTCAGTTTAAACACAAACCTATGCCCTATCAAGAATGACTCAGATTAAAACCAACATGTTAAAAGCACAAAATAAATACTACACCCGAGGAAGTAAGGCCTAGGCAGTTAACACCTTTTCACCACAAAAATATGCTCATTAACTTGGGCCGACGACGAAGCTGCCTGAGAAACTGAAGGAAACTTATTTGTGCTTCTTTCCTACTTACAGACAGAAACCAGCCACCAGAAACAGGAAAAAAAAGAGGGGTAAATAGAAAAAAAAAAAAAAAAGAAAAAAGAAAAAAAGGAAGAGGAACAAATACACAAGAAGTTTCCAAACCTTTTCATCTTGTAAAGTCTCCCTGCACTAAAAAAAAAAAAATAGTAATAACCAAGTTTCCATAAACCACAAATTTTGCATCGAGACTTAAACACATCAGTAATATTTATGTTGCATTAACGCCTGATTTACACCAGTCCAAAAGAAAACTTTCAGCGTGAAAACTGAAAAGGAGAAACAAACAAACAAACCTCTCAAAGCGCTCAGCGCCCTGCCCTGCTTTCAGTCCCCGAGGAAGGGGCTGCGACCCGGGCCACACGGGCGCGCTGAGGAGGAGGAGGAGGAGCCCCGGGGTGCGCTACTCCCAGCGGGTTCCGCAGGGGCTTCGCCGAGCCTGGCGGGGCCGGGGGTACTCGAAGCACCTCGCAGGGAGCCCCCAGCGCCCAGCAGCGGCCGTGCCCGCACCGCAGCGCTGCCCCCGGACAGCCCGCCCTTCCCGGCCACGGCAGCAGCTGTCAGCCGGCACCCAGCCCACCGCGGAGCTTCCCCGGACACGCCGCCGCCCGCCGCTGTCCCGGGCGCCGCCCCCGGGGGCTCCCCGCGGTGAACGCTCGCTTCCTCCCGCTGCCCCGCCGCCCCCCGGTGTGGCACCACGGGCCGCGGCCCCGCTCAGCCCGCTGCCCCCCTGTTCCCCCCCGGCCGCGCAGGTGGCACCGCGCCGCCCCCGTGCCCCGCGTACCTGTTCGCCGCCCCTTCGCCGGGTGCGCTCCTGGAGAAGAAGCGAGAGAAAGTGCTGTGCCAGGAGGGGCCGGCCCGCCGCCGGCTGCCCCCGCCGGACATCCCCGGCACCGGACGGGACGGGAGACGCCGCCAGCAGCCGCCCGGCACCGAGTCCCCGCGGCGGCGGCGGGCGGGAGGCGGCGAACGCGTCCCTCCGCCCCGGGGAGGAGCCGCCGCTCCGCGCCCCCGCCCCTGCCGTGCCGCCGGCGGGGCGGGCCGGGCCGGGCCGGGACAGCCGCGCTCGGAGGCGGGGGGTGGCTGTGGCAGCGGCAGGAAGAGATGGGGGAGCCCCATCCGTGCCCCGGCGGGCGGGGATGGCCCGGCCCCGCCGAGCGCCCGGGGCTGCGGGGGGGAAGCGATGGCCATGAGGGGGAGGGAGCGCAGCTCGCTGCCCGCCGCCCCCGCGCTGGGAGAGTGGCGCGTTGGTTTGGTTTGGGTTCGTTGCTCTTTTTGGTTTGTTTTTAAGTTAATGGGTCATAATTAGTGTGCACAAAGAAAAAAGATCAGAGGTAAAAAACAAAACAAAACCAAAACAACACACCAAGACAAAGAATAAACAAACAAACAAAACCTCTGAAGAAAAATGTTAGGCAGCCTTGAGAATCTACAGTCGTGACTGAGTGCAAACGCCAGCGCCACCCTCCCGCTTTGTAAATCGGGCCAGCTGTGAGGTCCCGCACTCGTTTGTCCATGCAAAGTCAGAACTGGCTTCGAGCTGTCCCGGGCACAGCGGGGCTGCCACAGCCTCTGTGCCTGCTGCCCCGCGCTCTAACATGGGCAGCGAACAAAGGTAGCAGGGACCGGGGCTCCACCTCTCCCCTCTCTCTGTCGCTTGAGGGTACGTCCAGAGCACGCTTGCTGACAAAAAGTGCCTTGGAAGAAAGGGGTTCTCCTGCCTTTTAAAAAGTTGACTTCCTAGAAAGGAGTTTGGTTTAATTTTTTGTTTGATTTTGAGCTTTTTAATACCAAAGCCTTCATTTTTTTTCCCTCTAAGAGTTGTGGCCACCCTTAACATCAAACTGTACCTACAGATGACCTTGCCATTGCAACAGCACAGTGACAAATATCATCCTCGTTTTATAGACCGAGGTGATGCACAAACCCTTACTGATTCAGAGTGTGAGCTACTGGTAAAATAGACCAACCTTGACACACGGATTTTAAATTCAAAACCACACTTTCTCACCTTTGTGAGCATCTCTGCTGTTCTTTGTGACTGCCTCCACCTTACGCCCTTCTAGCAGCTCCTTTTTGCTTTGTGCCATCTCACAGAACTGTGGAATGGTTGAGGCTGAAAGGGACCTTAGAAGTCACCTGGTGCAATCCCCTGCCCAACCAGGACCACCTGGAGCAGATTGCCCAGGACTTACTGTCTGCTTTTCTGTCCTCTTTTTCCTACCTCAGCTGTGAACAATTCTTTAAGAAATGTGCAAACAGCTCTGCTGTGTATAGTGCAAGTCTCATATAGCTTTGATGTGGAATTTAAAAACACAGACACAGCTGGATATTGGACACACACTTAAATTTTTAACCAGTCAGAACTGGGACTAGCTGGTTGGATCACAGGTTACAAAAAGCAGCTTTCTCATGGAATAGTAACCAGTCACAAACCTTACTCAGGGGACCAGCACTTAGTACACAAGGTTCTGTCCAGTTTTCAGTGTCCAGACAAGGAGCAGACACTTCTCTCAGTGATACAGATGTCCTGAGGTTTGCACAAAGCCATGAAATGTTTCAATCCAGAACAGTATAGAGGAAAACAAGAAACCACTCTAAAAAGAGTACTTACACATAATCACCAATTCTCACAGAAATGGCAATCAGAGTAAAAACTGCAAAATGTAACAGCAGTTCCCAGTGGAACATTATAGAGGAGACACTCCTTCTGACATTCAAAACAGAAGTAATTAGGCTCCAAAACCAAATTAGAAAAGTAGCAATTTATTAGGACTGCACAAACAAGCTGCAGGGAGGCTCAGGCTCTCTGTGACTTTATTAATTTTAATTCTTCTTTGCCACATACATGTCACAGCTTCCCTACCTATTGCTTAAGTAAGATCTAATCCCTAAGCTGTAGCAAACCTGAATATAATAATTAGCATTTATAAAGCATCCGGTGTCTTCAAAGGGTTTAAGCATTAATTAATCCTGGTAATCACCTCAGGATGTAGTTAAGTATAATATGGTGAGTGGTTTGCACAGAGAGGCAGAGGCAGTCAGAACACCTTGCTGCATCCAAAGGCTGTCCACATGTGCCCAGAGGGGCACCACAGGGCAGCACGAGGCATTACCAGGGCTCTGCTTGTCCAAGAACAAAGAACCAACCTAATCAGAAATGCTAATCCCAAACAGTAACATTTTATGCTCAAATCTGTTCCTCCTTTCTTCACTGCATCTAAAAGCAGAAAATACAGGAATGTACCAAATGACAGTTCCACTGCAGGCAAATAATGAAAATATTAAAACTAATCAGCATACTAAAACTGTATCAATATAAAAGATGAACATGGCACAGGTTAGAGAATCCCTTTCTGGGTTTTTTTGTACCCTGGAGTAATTGAGAGTATCACATGACCTAAGAGTAAATAATTTTGACACTTTTTTTTAAAAATTTAAAATAATAAAAGAGGAACTCACATTTAGCCACCTACACCTCCAGCAAAAGGGGCAAAGGGAAGCTTTTACTCGAAGCTGCAATGTGGCAGGTGGCCTCACACATTAGCACAGCTGCCAGCACTAACAGCAGCACCCACACGTGCAAGCCAAAACAGATGGGGCAAACAGGTTCCTCTCTGCTCAGATTAAAGTGCTCACATGTGGCCCACAGGAGGTAACGGGGCAACACCAAAGGCAGGGAGAAACCATTAAAACACACTTGCAGAGGGATAGAATTGCATAGAAGAGGAAAATGTCAAGCAATAGCTCTCAATACATGTTTTTCATAATTCATCCTGCCTAGAGTGTCACTTGAATGTCGAGCAAGAGAAGAGAGGGTGCTGTGCCTATTCCACATCCACTTAATTTTTCTGCTGCAATTCTGACTATAATGGTTGTGCAGAAGGGAAACCTCCCCCTTTCTTCTTGCTGATTTAGAGTGAGCAGATGGTGAAATTTTAATTGTGCTTTTTGTATTTCCTCCTTTTGATGGGTCCTTAAAATCTTGAGTCAAATCTTTTGCTTTGTTTGGATACCAAAAATGAAAGCAAATTTCCATCATGCTGGTTTAGGAGGAACCCTCCTTTCACACCCTTCTTTTAAAACTTTCCTGATACATTAAAGTAATAACTAGGGGAGAAATGTATTCTTAAAACCTCCAAAGGAAACATTTTGCCTGCAAGAACATTTCACACAATTATTAAATGAAAGCAACACCCTCAAACTGTTTCCATTGTTGAACCACTACAATAGGAAGTGCTCTTGTTTGGAGGTGCAACTCTGCTATGCAAAAGCAAAGTTCAGTTTTCCATTTTATACATCTTAATGCATTCATCTATCAAAATATTTTATATAGCTCTGCTACTTTTTCCTGTTAATAAGAACTCTCATTTTCCAGGCTCTCACAGAATATGTCTGCAGGTAGATGTGGCTTAAATAGCAACAGTATTTAATAATGAACAGGCCTGCACCTTTTTCCTTTCCAGTCTATATTACAGCAAGGTTTTGAATAGGTGCCATAAATCCATGAATTAATACATACACATAAAAGAGTCATGGTGTGTAATGTTTGCTAGCCATTTTTCACAGTGTTCATTGTCCAGATGTTGAAACAAATACTGGTGACTTTTAAATATTTAAAATGAACACAACCAACAGAATGGAAGAGTTGGGTCTTGGCTATGTTATTACACAGATAAAGGATGTTAGCAAGGATTTCTAGGATTATTTTCTATCTAGCCATGACCTCCTGCTGTAAAGTATGTGCTGTGCAGCTTCCAGCAATCCTCCTCCTTTAACTGTAAACACACAGTTCTTCCATTTGATTTACTGAAAATGGTTTAAAAGAGCCACATGGCCAGCTGCTATTGTTCAAATGCCTTCATGTCTGGAGAAGACAGCTGGAAGTTACTCATGGGGTTAAACAGCAGCTTCTGAGACCCATAACTGTGTTCTTTATTATTTTGGCTAAGATTTATGCACCGTGCTACTTATGGCCAAAGTTCAGTCTAGGAATTAAAATCTTTTTAAATTAAATCATCTTTTTGGAAAGCTGTTTCTGTTTGTTTTCCACTCTATTTGTTTTTCACTAGTAAAATTGTGACATTTACACCTAGCCAGTAGCAAAAGTGCTAAATGGGGAAACTAACTGTGAAGTACAAAATAAGAAACCACCAACCCACCTACAGAATCTTTCTTGAAGCAGACTTTTGCTGCACCTGGGCACGGAACAAAAAACACTCAGAACCCCCATACTGTGGTGGGATGTATGTACCTAATTACAAAAGATTTGACAACCTTCAGCTGATTAGCACAGCTTGTCTGGGAGGCTTCCCAAAGACGTTTTTGACAGCACCTCATAACAATTCAACTTGTGTGAATCCAAATAAAGATTAGGCTCACTTGTCCTCTTACCAAGTTAATGATTGCAAAGCACCTTTCCCTAACTGGAGCTCAGGAAAGTCTGCACTTTACGTAATGAGGGCTCTGTAAAACCACTCTGCTCTGAGTCTGCTCACCTGCTAAGACAATCTGTCTCTTCGCCATCAGCCTTCCACAAAAAATTGTGGTTAAACAAAGTGCTTCAATGAGCTGATTTCATCCAAATTCTAACATATATTGTAGATAGTGTAAAAAGTAGCACAAATAATTCAGTATTCATAAGAATGCAAGAGCTTTCAAAAGAGGTGTCTTACATGCAAATAAAAGAAATCCATGAAATACATTACCAGCTATTTATACATTGTAATTAATTTAACACTTTTCCACCTAGAATGTCTTTTGAATATCAGATGTGTGGTTAAAAATGAATATACACCTTCCTGTACAAATCTCTACACTTTCAAATATAAAATCAAATTACTATACTAATGGGCTCACCATATTTCCATGCATGTACATAAAAGAGCATTTTTAAATTTGCAGCTTACTAGGCAGTTTTAAATTGTGGTACAAGCCTACGTACAGTAAATTTAAGCCTCTGGACAGCAGACTTGCCTTTCTTAATTACCTTTCAAAGATTTCTTAAAGCAAGTTCCTGGACCCCAAGGCTTCCTAGAGTCACTGACTGCAGACACACTGATGCCACTCCTCGTCTTTCCTGCTGGATTTCACAACACAGAATATTTTTAACCCAATGTTGTGGACCCTTTATAAAATATTATTTAAAATGTTTGAAAATTAGAATATCTATATAAATAGATAAAGTAACCGCTTATCACATTCATACTGAGCATATGTATAAGCATATTCCAAAAGGAATAAATCATGTTTAGTGTTTGGAGAAATACACTGCAAAATATCCTGATTATAAAAATGACTCAAAGTACACCAGTGTCTAACAAGCAGAATTCTTATGGATTGAGCCAAACAGGATCATAAGAGCTTTTGGCTGCTAATGTTGCAGAATCCCATCTGGCTTCATGGAACAACTTATTTTCCTCTCCATTTAAGCTTCCAGTACGAAATTAAAAAAAAAGAGAAAGAGAGAGAGAAAACAAAGAAAAGACCTTTTCTAACGTATGCAAATTATATCCATAAGTTATTCCAAAGAGGGAGAAAATACTTCACTCTTATTACAGAACAAACAGAAAAATAAGAGTCTAATTCTTGGCACACAAGTTCCACATAACAGTAAACAGTCTGTGTAACACACAGGAAATGGGTAAGAAAGAAACCTTAAAGGCCAAGTTTATAAGAATTCAAGTGATTGATTTGCCTGGTTAGCTGGGTAAGTCACAGCATAACTGACCCCCTCTCACACACACACATTTGTTTTGTGCATTTTATTTTCTTTTTTTTTCCTTTTTAAGCCCAACAAAACAAAACCTTTAATACGGGAAAGAAGATTTCTTTTAATACCCCAGAACAAAAATTCTGAGTAATCCATGTTTCCTCACTCAAGCACTCATTGTTAGTACAGTCAAGGCAGAAAAGCTTTTTCAGCGAAGTAAATGCCATCACAAGGAAACGCCTGGCTATAGGGGGTATGAGCCTGAAAGAGTCTTTTTATCTGATGTTGTTCTTTAGAAATATTTTCTGTATTTAATGCACAGCTCTGGTCCAATAAAATATGACTAAGAAGACTAAAGAGGTTTCTCTACAATGGAAGATGGTATTTTACAGAATGCACTTAGTGCAGTTCATAAATAGTAGAGGTACTCTGTGTTTTCCAATTTTCAGGGTGAACTGAATTGCTGCTGGAAATAAGGGCTCACATTATGTCTGTGGTAAATCAATTCTCTGGATAAAGCTGTCTATTTTTCTTCATATTAGGAACTGATAGAAGTATTCCTATTTAGTCTGATGCCAGTAGCAGATCACCTGTCATTCACTTCACAACTTAGGCATTGCTACAGCCTTTAGGAAATCAGACAGATAGTTTGTATTCTGCATAAATTAAGGACTTACTTAAATGCATTACCTGACATGATGACAGAACACGTATCTCAAGGAAAGCATGAGACTTATTACCCACAAAAAGCGGGGTTTAATTTTTTTTTTTAATCATTGCATGACATATCAGAGTAGATGAGAGAACTAAGTAGGACTTTAACAGTTATGGAATGGGTAAAAAGCAAATTTGGTACTTAAAAATATTCCTACAACCTGAACAACTTGATTTTGCCTATATGTCTTTCAATTTCCAGGAACTGTAAAGCTACAACATAGCTTTATTATATTATTATATGTACTTATAATGATATTGGTAAGTCAGCACTAAAGTGGCTGTTCTGCAATTGTTTTCTAACATAATAGTGATTGATCTTATTTTATGATGGTACCAATAAAAGAAATAGTAAGACTCAAAACTTAATTGCAAAATACAGCAATACTTTCTAACCACTAGATTGGACTAGTTTATAGATCAATTTAGCGTCCTTTGAAATTGCTGCCAAAATATTTTTAGAGCATTAACTTGCTCTTGACTTAAAGCTCAGCAGAGGACTTAGAAAACAATTATGCATAGGTTCTAGGCATCTCAAAACAGAGTAACACTTCCCTGTTGAAAAGTACCTAAGGATGTAAAAGATCACCTCAAAAAAGGGGGGTGAAGAGGTAACAAAAACAAATATTACAAGAGAAAAGCACCACCTTTCTCAGCAGCAACATTCCACCCTTGAAAAGAAACCCTTCACCAGTCCTTCCTCCTCTAAAGTGAGAATTAATGACTAGCTAACAACATCACCTCACAGATAAAAATGTTAAATTGGATCCAAGATGCTTTAATGTAATCCACTGATGATGTAATACATGATAACAAAATCCTTGGAATGTTGCTATCACTGAAAACAACATTCACTTTCTGGTTCATTGATTCCGTTTGTTACTCATTACACCAATTTTTAGACACTCTTTTCCTTTTCAGTTTCTACTAATAAAAGTTGGTGGATAAGCTTAGAACAAAGAGAGACTTTGTTGCAGAGTGATATTTTAAGACAAAAAACTGCTAAGTTCTTTTCCTAAGAACACCTTTAAACCTGTGTGATCATAAATACAGATGATGCCAAGAACAGCAGTGATGCCTGACAGATTACTCTCTTATTATTGACATACAGTTTTTAATACTTATTATTATTTACTCATGGCTGCCTGTTTTCACAAGTGACATTATGCCATTTCCTTCAAGTTGGAAGTGTTACCCCTTAATCCCTGTCCAATGGTTATATCCTCTATTTCTGAAATAATCTTTCCCAGTTCCAAGTGAAGCATACTGCAAACTTGTATTTTTTCTTAAATATTTCACTGGCATTATTCCTGGGGAACCTTGGCTTGTGGAGACCTCTTGCCAAGTTCTGCTGTTCTTTCACATAGTTTCAACCCCATGGTTTGAAAACTTTGGGATTGTTTCCCTCTTAAGTTTGTACAGGCATGCCTCCACTCGTGCATTAATTCAGGTCACAAGGGTATTTTAAAGATAATCCTCGCTAACAGTGGTTTTGTTTACATCGTGGAGTTGGCTGGGAGGACGTGAACTGAATTCTTTTTGGATGAAACTGCACCTCAAAGCCAAGAGTGCACAGCGTGCTCCAAGGACTGAGAAGCCCTTGGAAAGGCTCAGGCTGGAGGAAACTGAGGCCACAGATCAAGACATCAGGCTCTGAGCACCAGCTCTCTTTGCTCTGTAAAAGCAGTTTCATGGGGCTGCTCTCACTAGTCTGTACTGCCAAGCATCCACTTCAATCATTCATCGTGGTTACCTCACCGAGCCTTATGAGCCTGGAGTATGACTGCAGCCCAAAGAAACTTCCTCCACACATCCCAATTTTCTTGATTTTTTAAATCTTTCCTTACTGTCCTTTCTTCCCTTTATTGTGAACTTATTACCTAACTTATTGTTAGGTAACTCTTCAGCAAACTAAATTTGGTTCAGGAACTATTTTGTTACTTCAATCTACTTACTGATCTTCAAAGGCAACACTATTTGCCAAAAGACTGCCTAGCATGAAGTTGCTAAATTTACACTTCCTTTACTACACAAGCAACAATGTTCTTCAAAGGTGCTCCCCGAATCCCAGAGAAATTACAAACACTCCCTTTCGAGGTGGTGCCCGAGTAATATGATTGCAATAGAATTAAGTACATCTCCTGGTAAACAGTTTGGAGAACACAAGATCATTTAATGGTAGACAAGAGACATTAAGAGCTTAGCTTTCATTTAAAGGATTGATTTTAAAAAAGAGCAGTGGGAGGGGGTTTCATGCTGTCACATTGGAAGAGTGGGAAAAGCAGACATGTGTGATTTGCATGGTGAGACCCTGCCATCCACTGAAGGAGTACAGTACATTATCACGTACATGCTGTACTTGTGAGAGCAAAATTCATATGGCCAGGAAAATGCAACCAATTAAGTGGTAAATCCAACTGACTGAACAGTGACAAATTAATTACAAAGTGCTGGTTCACACAAACACAGATGCTTCCCTGATGTAACTTACTGTGACAGGAGCTACAGAGCCTTGAACTAAAGGATGGTTACAAAATATTACTAAAAACACTTGGCATTTGTTACAAGAGTGCATTTAAAGTTCTGAATTCTGATTAGCTATTACACACAATATTAGTTTTGCATAGTAACAGTGTCTTAAATTTAAGTAGTGAAAAATGATAAAAAACGATCAGGGCATATCAAATTAACCTTTGAAAGCAAATTTTCCTGACCTTTCTGAAAGAGGAGAGTTGGATATTTTCTTGGTAGTACCCTCTATTGCCTTTTTAGTGCTGTCTTCTGTGACCTTCTCTCATTATCTATTTTATTGCTCAAAAAAACACACCCCAAACCAAAACAACAGGGAAGGGAGATGCAAAGTTTCACTAGCAGAGTACTCAGAAAAGCTAAAAGAAGCAGACAAAAAGTTGAGGATCAAGATTTTTAAGGATTTCTGTAAAATGGAATGAGGCAAGCCTGAAAGAACTTAATAAATGGATGACAGGAATTAATCATAAAAAGAGAGCTCTTCCCAGTAAAACTTTAAAAACAAGTAAAACTTAAAGCAAACAAACAAAAACTCCCCCCACCCCAGCCCTTTTGAGATTAAACACCATTTCTTGGCTTAATAAATGTTTGCTTTTAAGGACAAGCATTTTGAATCAGCGTTACTGTTACTTCTCATTACCAACAAAATGGTATTTCCTAGTTAAAGCTCCTAAGAGATAAGCTGCTTTCCAAAACAGTTGCACAGCTGTTTTACAGAAGCCCTGAAGTGCAACGTTACCATTCCACATATTACCACATCAGAATGCCTGTCTGCAGACAGCTAAGCTGAGCTGTTATGTCTGGTCTTTCACAGCAGCTTATCTTTCATATTAGTAAATAAAACACCCCAAGGAAATTACAGTTAGAGGGCTGAGATTAAAACTCCTTTTAATTTACATCCTCACACTTAGAACTGCACTTGCTTCATGAGAAATTGCCCAGGAGTGTTGAGGCCATGCAGGCTCTCAGCACAGCTACAAGCAGTAGTTAAGCACAAGGTTCCCATGGATTGGTGTTCTCAGTACTGGAGAGGCACAGCTAGGAAAATTAGGATTTACACATTTACCTGATAGCCCTCCGCTCAGCAAAGAGACCTAAAAAGCAAAACTTTGTATGTGAAAACAACTGCACCATATTTCAGCTGAAAATGCATGTCTTAAGCCTGACTAAGCACATTTAAAGGAAATTAATAAATATAAAGGTAGGCAGGGTGCTTAGAAGCAACAACACAAAACACTGAGTGGGGTGTAAAGACCAAATTCCCTGAATCTCTTGGTCACTCTACTGCCCTTCAAGTTGCCAATTAATGCTCACACCTACAGTAACATGGATTAAAAAAAAAGGAATAATCCCTTGTCTGCTTTGCTCCTCAGGCACAAACAACCCGTCAATGCAAACTGACTTGGAGCACCCAGATAGAACTCATGCATTACTTTGCCATCCTAAAATGTAATAGCAGAATGGCACGGAAGTCTGACAGCCACAAAAACCAACTCCAAAGCAGCCTTTTTGCACAGATGCATGAGGATTTCATGCAGTATGTGATCCTTGTACCAAATTCAACATTTTTAGAGCAACTCAGGGTTCCAGCACCTGTGGATGTAATTACTTACTTATGCCTATAACCAAGGTGGGAAGGAGAGGTGAACATACAGAGATCCCCTCAGGAGGTTCTTTGTTCACAGAATGATCACAAATGTTCTAAAAGTAAGAGATAACTAATGGTTGAAGCAGTAACAAAGGGGGGAAAAATAAAAATCCAGCATTTGGCTAATAGGACTGCTCCCATTTTCATTCCTTCCAACAGGTCTTCATTCAGACCAGTGGTCCCATAGGGGAGGAAAAGAAAGAGATGTTGCAGAACAAAATCAAACACCAAAAAACCAAGAAGTACAAATAATATAAAATAATTAAATAATAAAAGTACAAAACTAACTGTTTTCTAAAAGCACTTACTAATCACATTAGAGAGTAAAAAATAAAATATATTAGAGTACTTCCCTCAGATTTGTGGATGGAAGAACAAAGCAGTAGGTTCAAACAGCTTCCATGACAGTAAAGGCAATTCACAAGATAAACCTAGCATTTTATTAAGTTCAAAATAAAAAACCAAAAATAATTGGAAAACCATCAAGATCCATACTGTTCAAGGAAGTCAGAAATGCAGATGGATTATATGTAAGAACTTAACTTTTCTTTGGTAGAAAAGAAATTGTTAACTTAAAACTAAATGTTTCATTTAAATAAGACATATAAGTAAACCACAATAATTACAAAATACTTATACACAGCAAAACAGTTTTACAAGTATTATTTTCAAGAGAATAGTTTTAGATTAGACATTAGAAGAAATTCTTTACTGAGCGCTTGGTGAGGCACTGGCAGCATTTCCCAAGGAATTTGTGGTCTTCCCACCCCTGGAGGTGTTCAAGGTCAGGCTGAATGGAGCTCTGAGCAACCTGGTCTGGTGGAAGGTATCCCTTGTCAAAGGAAGGCAGGGGCTGGAACTCAATGATCTTTAAGGTCCCTTCCAACCCATTATTTTAATTACTGTATTATCCAAAGCAAAATAAACCAGAAAATTATCAGCCCACAATTCAGAGGAAAACTTCGCAGAATTACATGTTACTGTTCGTCCTTTGTATTTGATTTTTGTAAAGATACTTAGATTCAGAGTTGATAAAAAGCCAACAGTGTCACAGAAAGAGACATGAAAATACTTCCACGACAAACTGAACTGTAAGAACCACAGCATCCTATAAGAAAAAATTCTTACCATGAGATTTTCTTCTGGCAAAGCAGGGGAGTTAAATTTAACTATTTAATAAATGAGAGCACATGACACTTCTCCCCTTTCAGCTCCCTTTGCTCCAAATATTCCTCTCTGAGGTGAGGCCTAGAAGGCTGACAGAACATCTGTGTGTTCTATATGCTAATGGGTGTGGGGAAAAGCTTTTGCAAGAGCTGCATATAACTTGTCCCACAGGGTCCAGGTAATCACTGAGTTAAATGGAGTCTTCAGCACTGCCAGGGTCAGTCTGCTCTTTCCTGAATGAGGGAGGAGGGATTGAAAGGGAAGAGGTGGCAGAATGAAAAGTCCTCAATTTGTTACCATCATTGGAGCCAGAAAGTTTATTACATTTATTTTTGAAAGTAAAACAGACTTTATACACAACAGACGTGTATAACACATTTCCTAATAATGATCTAGTAAACCAGTGAGCTGTCCCTTAACTGTGTTTTCAAAATACAGCTTGCAAGAAACTGATGCACAGGAAGTTCCACTGGACATGAGGAAGAACTTGTTCACTGTGCAGTGACCATGCCCTGGAACAGATTGTCCAGAAAGGCTGTGGAGTCTCCCTCACTGGGGATATTCCAGAACCCCCTGGATGCAACCCTGCTCCATGTGCTTGGGGATGGTCCTGCCTGAGCTGGGAGGTTGGGCCAGATGCTCCCACTGTGGTCCCTTCCAGTCTGACCCATCCTGTGATTCATATGCTCCCTAAGAATGTGGAAGAGCAGTCAAGTTGATTGGGTAGTGTAAAAAATACACAAAATTAAAAAACCCCTTGGCAACAGACATACCATTTATTACATATACAGTGCTATATCCACTTGAATATGGATAAACAAATTCCAAATGAAATAAATAGAAAACCAAAAATCTCTAGGTAAAGACCATTAATGAGCATATTACAGTTAAAAAACCCAATCAGAGCATGTCATATATTTGAAGTTTTATTGATGGGGATGTAAATATAACCATGGCAAAATCACAAAAACAATTTGAACATTTCATTAAAAGCAATTCGTTAAAAACATCTGCAATCATCTATAACAAATACAATGAACACTTGAATCCTTGTATCTTTAATCAAAATATTCTTATAGAAGTCTATTAGACTTTATGGATAATAAAAACCCAATGTCAAACTTTAATATAAAAAAATGGCAGTAATGCCTAAAACTGGGCATCTAAAATCAGTAGGTATCTTATGTAGCTGGATTTCAGAAAGTGCTGATTATTCTTTCTCTGGAAAACAAATATTCCCATTTGCTCAAAAGGTGTTCCCCTCCCAAAATAGAGGGGCATTTACTGATGGCTAATTATCACCTAAACCTCAAATGAATGCAGATGTTTACTGTTAACACAAATATTATTTTTATACGCTCTCCAATCACAAGATTCAATTTAATTCATCCATGTGCATACCTGAGGTGCTAGGTTGTCTACATTCAGTTTTCCTGGAAAAGACACTAAACTGAAAGAAGTCAATACACGATATTTTAGCTGAATTGTTCATCTTCTTCAAATCAGTCTTCCTTTCCAAGGAACTTGTTCACCTACTGACAAAAGGTATAAAAGAACCCCATAGATCCTTTATTTATCTCTCATGTCTTCATTGCTTGCATCTGACCTGTTAATAAAAAGAAACAACTAGTCTTAGCACAAGATAAACTCATGCTAAATTTTGCTTTTTGAAAACATAAAATAGATCTAGATGTTTTGGTGTAGTTACAAGAATGGGGGACAACACAGAGTTGTTATCAGCTTGCTCTCTCATCCCCTTCTGAAATTCCTCTACAGCCAAGTTGTTTTCCCCAAATCTTGCTAATTAAACAGGGAGACTCATCCACCTAATTAAATTTTTATTTTTTTCAGGCTCATAAGATCACTTTGTTGGCAATAAGACCTGGAATTTTGTTTTATGAAGTATGCATTTCAATTCCTTGTACATATTTTGGCTGCCACTTAACTGAACATGAACCACCCAACCATGGTGCTCTCAGTAGCCCCACTTCTCCATTTTGCTGCCTGATTGCCACTTCTCAAATCACTTCAAACTTTTTCTTGGTTACCAAAATCATCCAGCATCACATTACAAAATGTGGTAACCAGCACAATTTTCCCCACTAAGGGGGAATGCTGTGAGACAGGTTTGTTTTACCCAGTGGAGGATGTGCTGTTGCAAAAGCAACCCCATTACAAAATAGGAAAACAGCAAACTCAGCCTTCACCAGGGAAAAATCCCAGAAAACTTTCTGCCCCTGCCACCCCAACTGTGAAATGGGTCTGGAAAAGGTGACTAAAGAAAGCTTGGCTGCTGACAAGAACTGTGCACTCATTCACCAGGTGTCATTTCCTCCCTTGAATTTTATGGCATCCCCAGGCTGTGATTTAGGGACTACCATAACTACAGAGTTGTTCCAAATATTTCCATGTAGTGCTCAAGGAATGAGGAGAATCAAGAGTAAAAAATTGTCCTTGAAATAGCGAAGTATTCAGCCTTACACATATAACTGCCAAACTACATGTGCTTAGGTAACAGTACAGTTTAAACTCAACCTTTCTTAAGCTTTTAGGTTCACTGAACCAGAGAGTTAAAGGAAATTTTCAGATGGAGCCCATCCATGAGGATTTTCGGCTCAGAAAATTAGGAAGTTTAACACTCCATAAGAAGTGAATAGCTATGAAGTGATAGCAGAAGCATCTGTTTGCTGTGCTTAAGAAAATCTACATATATAACTTAAATATTTTGTCAGAAAATATTTACAGAAGCATTTGAGACCCTTGTAAGTAGTATCAAGCTATGTACAAACCCCAAATTTGGATTGAAACTCTAAGGGTTTCTCCAAGAGAAGTAGAGACCCTGAACATAGCAAGAAAACATTACTAAGCCAGAACTATGCCTGAAATTAGGAAAAATTGTGATCTGGAATCTGCCTCTATGACGACAGGATACAGGAGAGGAGGAAACCCAATGCCAAGATCCTGTTCCCCACCCTAGAATTATTTTAGCTGGTGGAGGACACACCGCTGCTCTTCTGCAGGCAGCAAATCTCTTTCTAAGGATTATTTTTGGCGAGCAGCTCTCCATCTGAAAACAGGACCGAATGGTTTTGCACTCTACAACTCGGTAGAACAAACCATCTTTTCCTAGTCAGCAGGACGAGCCTAAGCAGAAAGGCCAATCTGGTGTCCCCAGAGCAGAGGGGCTGAGTTAACCCGGGCCAGGCTGGCTGTCACCTTTTTGGAAGGAGCTCTGTCCCCGGGCCAGCGCTGACACCCGGCGGCCAGCGGGGCACAGCACAGGCGGGTGCTGCAGCTCAGCCCAGCCCGCGCCACCCGAGGCACTTGAAGCACAAGAAACGCCAGGCAGGGAGCTACAACTGGGACCAGTCTGCCAAAACTATGCCACACTTCACTAATCTAAACATCGAGCAGGACAAGAGAGACCAGAGCCTCACCAAGGCATGACAAGAGGAGACACAACATCTGTACCAAGTCTGTAATTACACAACATCTGTACCAAGTGTGTAATTAAAGATGCTGGATGCCAGACATCACCCAAGCTGGATCTGATATTTTCCATGCAGTTATGAGTGTCTGCATGTTCTGTAATTGTTATAGTGTAAGAAGTTCTTCTTTTGGCTCTGGATTAAAGAGCTGAAGGTGTGTAATTAAAACCAGTGTATCTGTCTGCGTACTTGGCTTTTTTTCTTTCACCATTTTTTGATACGTAACATTAAATTACGTAAAACAAGGACAGGACAATAAGAATAAATTAAAGAAGAAACTGAACTACCACAATAAGAAATGGAAGTGTGGCAGCTGGTATTGTTTAAATGAAAGTGCTAAACTGTTTGCAATAGTGTGCATTAGTATTTCATAATACACACTTTGGTCAGGGAAGACCACATGATGTTTTGTGTACATTAAGGAGG
The DNA here is from genome assembly GCF_021018805.1 of Prinia subflava. Classification (NCBI taxonomy): domain Eukaryota; kingdom Metazoa; phylum Chordata; class Aves; order Passeriformes; family Cisticolidae; genus Prinia; species Prinia subflava. The sequence goes on from NC_086271.1 coordinate 1,925,625, forward strand.
TAAATGAAAGGCAAATATGAGATAGAGCTTTAGTACTCACTGTGTAATTTGATCTGACAGCAGAAATGGACAGAAAGAAAACACAAGAAATAACAAAGAAAAAACTTTACAAAATGAAAGAGTTTAACAGGATGAAAACAGAGCAAGAGAATTACATATGACATACCTTGGAGCCAATCCACACCTTCTTGTAATCCTTCTCCTTTAAGAGCATCACTGGCACTGAAAGAAACAAACCAAATTTCAAAAACATTGTAAAAATACCAGTTTTAGTTGAGTCATCACCGAACTTGTAATTTAGGTAATTGCAAAGTAGCATCAGGTACAGTTTCCTTCAGTTTTCTTCCCATGGAGAAGACTGCTCCTCAAATGATATAGAGTACCTTCCCCCTAGGGAAACACCATTTCAGGATGTGATCTATTTTAATTCCAGTTTCAAGGCACAAGGAATCACTCCTAGAACACGAGGGGCTCTGGGAGAGCTCCCACCTGGGGCAGACACGTTCTGCAGCACCTCCCTCCTAAGACAACGTTGTAAAAGATGTTTACTCTCTCCAACAGCAGCCATGATTCATGGCATCATTTAGGCTGCAAAAGACCTTTAAGATGATCAAGCCCAAATGTCCTCCACGCAATTCCTACACACAGTGAGGATGCTGGAGTACTGGAAGGAGGAACTGTGTGTGTGTGTACACACTTCAGTGTAACAGCAACTCCAGGAGTGCCTGTTAATGTATAAAACTGTTCTGCTTCACTGACAGCAGTGTAAGTTCACTTTCTGAATCACTGGGGGATAACTGTTTAAATGCTCTTCCATCCTCCAGTTTATGAAAACCAGCACAGCAGTGAATTTGGACTGTAACTCCAATTCCCTATAAAAAGATCTTCCAAGAAGCTTGGGAATTTGTGAGTATGATTTCTGGACAAAAACAATGTCCAGGTAATCAAGTCTAACATTAGAGGGCCTAAAATGAAAATTTTAGCTTTCAGCAGCATTGAGTTACTGAATTCACTTTTATTTATAACAGCTGAGCACTTTAATAGGACAAAAAACCCTAACTTCTATAAAGTACTTCTAATAAAAGGAGAGTTTTTTCCTTGTGAACACCAGCACTGAGTAAAGCTTACATCCTTCAGGAAGAAAAGACTAGCTCCTACAGCTAAAAATCCCCTCAAACATGACTGGGTACAAAGAGTACAGTGTCCCTCTGAATACAGAAGAGAACAGTTTACTCAATGGCCTTTCATCAACAGTGTACTGAAGCATCTGCAGTGGAAAAAAACTCCAAAGGTTTTATTAAAGGTAATCTAGCAGGAGCACTCTGATAACAATTCTACTCCATTTCCCAACAAAATATAATGGCAACTGTTCTTCTGGTATCAACCCTGCTTTCTGAAATCCTCCATTCCATTACTTGGCTACCAGTTCTGCTGTGAAAACTTTAAAGACAAAGTCTAAATGAATGCATTGTACATTTAAAGTAAGTTTTACCGTAAGTATTTTAAGATTACTATTGTTTCACATGTGGAATGTCTTTTATCTACTCCATTTATTTTATACAGTAGTGAGTAGCACGACAGGGCTAAAATAGGAATGCACAAAGCAATGCCAATAAAAGAACAGAAAAAGAGAACTTTACCAGATGTGCCAGGGCTTGTCTTTGATGTTTTCTAGGGACAGCAGCTGAGACACTTTCACAGATGACACTGCATCCCTGAGGTCCATCTTGTTAGCAAAGAAGAGAATAGGCAGTCGACGGTGCTTAATATCTAGGCATGAGCAGAGACAGAAGCCTCAGGACAGGAGGCAACACTCATTCATCTCTGCATGTAACAAGGCACAAACAACACACAAAGGTGTTTTGCTCACCTGTAGCTGCAATTCTCTGAAGGTTGTATCCTACCAAGAGGCACACACTGTTGGGTCACCTGGCCTCTGCTGCATGCTTCCAGAATGCCCACAAACTTCCTTGCAGGTTTTGGAATCTTCCACCCCCTTTCCCCCTACCTTATACCCACATTTCAAGCTGGAAATAGGAATTGCTGGTGAATAAAAGATCAAACCAGTGCCTACAAACACTGCACATCTCTGCTTAGAGAGGACTGGATGTATAAAATGGATGGAGAAAAATCATTTGTGTTCATTCATTCACAATGTCACAACAACAGTTGAGAAGGGAAATCTGAATTATCCTTTTGTGTCCTGGAAAGCATCCATGACTTCATAGAATTTATAAAATTGGAAAAAAATGCACATGTCTGGACATCCTTTATTCTCCCTTCCCTTGAAGGATGACTTCTCCAGAAGCTCTTTTAGTTAGCAGTGAGAACTGCAGACCAAAGTACTCTGGTAGTTTCTGGGATATTTACACATAAAACAAGCTTAAACCTCACAGATTACTCCAAAAGATTATGTGGTGATAGAAAGGAAACAAAGTATACTCTCTTCCAAGTTACAGATGTAACACTGCCAAAAAATTACCAGCACCATGACTAACTCTCACAGTTTTTCACATTATTTATACAAAGGATGATATACCCGATTAGAGAAAATCTGGGTTTTAGTCTATTTATCAGTGCTTGATAGGAAAAGAACTTACACACTACCACCTCAATGAAAACTGCTACACAGGCTCTTTTTAAAACAGTAAAAAGAAAAGGTTCTTTCACACAGGAAACTAGGTAAGGATTTATTTTAAAATGTCAAACATAAGCCATCTGCCCCGCTGATGGGCAGGAGGATGATAAAACCCCCCCAAAACCCAAGAAACTGTCAGTGCTGAAAAGGTTTGAACTTTCCTAATTATGTTCTTTTCTACCTACCTACTAAACCTTTCCACAGAATCAGTGGAGACAACACTACCCCCCCATATTCATTCAGAGATGTAAGTGCTGATCAAAACACTGACAATTTTCACAAACTATTTACCCTGCCTGGAGCTCTTTTGTCCTCTGGCATCCATAAACACAAGTCGAAGGTCTCAAAATACAGGCACAGCATAAATAAATCTGTTTTGATTCCACTGGTGAACAGCTATTGAGTCTCCTGACTGAAACTTTTAGATTAATTTACAGTAAAATTAAATAAACCCTGGTACTCACAGGTCGAAGGTCATGGGTAAATTAAAACCACATAAATTAGCTGACATCACATACGTAAACAGCCAAGTTAATCAAGGAGTTTCCAGTGTTTTCCCAAACAATTAGAAAGGGGCACAACCTACCCATCCAGACTCAATGCATACCCAAAGATATCTGCTAAATAAAGTCGTGGTCACAGAAATTTGTATTTTTTCCTAATGTGCAGTATTTCCCTGACACACTTCTCACAGCTACTAACGGAAAGCAAACATTTTCTAGCTGAAAGTGGCTATGAATTAACACATTAAAAATATTCCAGAAACTAGATATGTGATGTGCAATTTTACACAAAGAATTTCAAGTTCACAAGAATTTCAGTTTAGTTTAGAAGCATGTGCTGGAGGTGAAGTGACCCAAGAGTCCTCACCTAATCCAGGTAATCTGTGGCTACCATCTTTCAAAGTGCTGAAGAAGGAAATTTGAGTAAAAAGCCAAAATATAGCTGTCATTAAACAAGCTGTTATTTGAAGAGTGCGTTGTCCATTAATGTAAGAAAAATAATTTCTAGCTCTGATTCACAAAGGAGTCCCAGGTAGTACAACTTCTAACCCCATTAATGCTTCACAGGACGCATTCCCTTCCCTTTCCCTCAGGCAAAGCCTGGCAAAAAGACAGGGAACTGTTTTACTGCGGGATTGCTAAGGTTTTCAGAGACAGGAACTGATTCAATTCCATTTAAAACTTGGGTAAATACATACATTGAAACCACTCCAGAAGGACGACACAGACAGAAGCATGGACTGCGAGAAAGCAGGGTATGCAGCAAGAAAGGCAGAACACTAATACAAATAAAAACATTGATATAGCAAACCAGTTGTACATTGATTCACCTAACAGCTCCTTTTATTGAACACTATCCTAGAAGAACTTTTTAAGCTCTTCTGTTCTGTTAGATGTGATACATAAAACTGATAGATCAGTGACACTGTTGCTGTGTTGGAGCTAAGCCACTCCAAGGCAGAAATACACCACTGCTCTCTCTTGGCTCTCAGGGGCCAGAGCCTGGCTTTGTGTAATTTGAAGATGCAAATTCATGAACAACTGAACAGCACTGACCTGCATTAGTGACCTATGAATTCATAAATGGAAAGCCCCACCCCTGGTTGCTTCTACTCTGTCTGAACATTTTCACTCTTCTGCCCTCTATTAAACCAGTCACTTCTTCCAGCAGTCTTTACCTCTAACCCTTGGCTCTGTGTGGTTCTACTTCACTAACAGAATTGGCTTTTACTGCTGCAGTTAATTCCTGATTTGGCACAAAGTGCCCTGGCCTCTGTGTAATCCACCTGCAGCCTTTGGCTCACCTCATCCTCCCTGTGACTTTTGTAACACAGTCTTTTCAGTGTCTGCATTTCAAGTACCCTTCAATGAGAAATTAGAGAACGAGAAGAAGAAGGCCCAGTCAGCTCCAGGATCTTTGTTGATGAATTTAAGTGTTTCATACAATCTTCATGGAAAACAAAGTCATGGGAACATATTTGTCCCTATCACAAATTGCTTTCCCTAGAAATGCAAGTCAGCTTTTCCTTTCTTATTTTCAGCATGGGAACCTCACAAGTTAAGGCTCTATCAGTTTAATAAATAATTAAGGAATCACAGAATTATTTAACTTTTAAAATTCCTAGATGTAGTTTTATATTCTGGTTAGGCAGAGCAACTGCCAGAAGTGCTGAAAGTCAAAATTGCACATTGCTTACAGACACATCCCAGTAATGTTGGATATATGGAAAGGCAAAGAATTGGCTGATATCAGAACTTAATTAAGGTGCAGTCTCATGTAAAAAAAACCAAAACAAACTAAACCCCTAAAACCAAGACCCTGATCACAAATCCTCTCATATCCTCTTCCATAGAGAACTGAAACTGACTGGTGTAATTATCCTTTCTTAATTCTGGGTAAAGCATCAAAAATTACAATGAAGATGACAAAAGACAGTTCAATGTTACATTAAAGGAATTAGCTGACTTCATGGAAAAAACAAACAAGGAGACAGTTTTGTCTGTGTTGGTCATCACAAGAAGCCTCTCCAGCTTCCAACTCCAAGTCTATTCTTTCCAAAACCATGTAACTTCTGATCTATATTGATTAATAAGACACCAACCCAACTCAGTGTAGAAAGCTGAAGTGTGACCAATTTCTAAATGTGAATAGGTAAAAAAAAATATCCCACAAGTTTTTCAAGACTGTTATTGTGCTAATATTAATGAATGGTTAAAATATTTGCAAAGTACTCAGAATGTGTCAGATAAGGGCTTTTCTCAAGACAACATAACAAATATGGACACAGAAGGGGAAAAAAGCCTCCTCACCTGGATGATTCAGAAGAGTGTCAAGTTCTTCTTTGGCCACAACCATTCTTAATTTGTCACTGCTATCAATGACAAAAATAATGGCTTGGCCTTCTCTGCATAACATAAAAAGAGCAAAGAGGCAAATTATAGGTTCTCAAACTGTGAATAAGAAAAGGCTTCAGAAGAAACACCAAGAAAAAAAGCCCAAACAAACCTCATTTTTCCTCTAATTTTTGTCATTGTTATTTAGCACTAACATTTGAACCCAGTCTTATTTCTGAAATTCAGTCTTTTGGTAACATGCGTCATATTTTAAGACATGAGGTTGTTACCTGCCCCTACAAGGTTCAATCTCCACACACCTTCTAGAAATTGTATTACCCAGACTGAAAAATGAACTTAAAATGTAACTGCTATTTTGACATTGTGGTCAGGCAGGAAAAAAACCCCATCAAGACAGATCTTTACAGAAATTGTGCGTTTCTTGTACTAAAGTTTATTTAGAGAAAAGTCAAATACCTTTTTAGAAAAAACCTGTGTCCACAGCTAGGCATATGCAGGTTATTTTAACCTTTACATATCCTGCATAAACAGGATCTTTTTTTTTTTTTTTTCAAATAACAGGTAAAAACTTTCAACTATTTCAAATAATTAGGACATCTTGCTGGCAGCACCACCAGTCACACTTATATACAACTACTCAACTCCTTATTTCAGGATGTTACTGATATTTTATGAATAAGTGTTCCATTTATTGAAAGTTATATTGAAAACCAATTAATTGGTCTCACCAATTCATAATTCACTAGTTAAAAACATGCACAAAAAGTGTATTGCTTTATATTTTAATGTAATATTCACTTCTCCTTCACTTTATTGTTCTGAGAGACCATTATGAACACATTCTTTAGCCTCCAGCACCATCTACCTTTGTATTTTGATAAGAAACAGTTCTACACCTGCTGGACACCAGAAATAACCTGAGAGCCCAAGATTGTATGAGGAGGCCCATTCTTTTCTGGTGTACAGAACCTTTAGTAAATAAAGCTTTTGCATATTATCTGAAAATGCCTAGGCACTTTTCATGAGCATAGAGTATTTTGCCAGAGGAGTCAAGAGTAATGGCATGTATTTACCACCAAAAAAATAACTTCACAAAGAAGTAACAGGGATAAGGACACAACATGACTTTGGGATTATTTAGGATAAATGTACTTAGAGGATGACACAGAAGATACTTTCAAGCTAAATAGAAGAAAAGTCCAGACTTGAAGGCCTCCAAGGCAACTACTTTGACACTTGTCCAGATTTAATTTCCTGCAAAATTAAATCTTGCTTAACTTTATAAACTGGACAGCACAAAATTACTTTATTAATATTTTTACTTAATTAATACTAATGATTTGTTTTATACTATTCTTAGAAGTTAATTTTAAACATGTGCTTACTGCACTGGATCAGGACCAGAGGTGGATACAAGTGCATATTTTATTGTCAGCATAACCTAAAAAACTCTCTTACTGTTATTGTTAAGATGGAAAAGCCATTTATGCCTCACAAGGGATAAGTTACTGCATTAAATACAGCAATCACAAAAATTATTTGCTTATGAAGCACTTTGAGAGCAGCCTGAGGGCATCAGTTACTGAAATGCAAATCTAACACTTGAACAATGAAGATCTCCTAGCCAAATGTTTTCAAAGCTAACACAATTTGCACAGGAAGGAGAGGAAGCATTAATCCTCAATTAAAAAACAATTTAAGCCCTACCACAACTGATATTAATATTTAATCAATATTATAATCTTCAGAATTTCTCCCTTCTATTTCTCCAAGCTACTTCTGCATGGTTTAGTATTGTTCATGTTATCTAGATCAGGATCAGGCATTACAAAATAGCAATGAGACAATGCAAATAAAGATTCAGTTTCACTGAAAGCTCCAAAAGTAGAGAATGGTGTCCATCTAATACCAGAAGATAATACCAGAGTGTTATAAAGTACAGAGGATATCCCGTTTAATAAATAACATTAAGAATCTTCATTCAGGTTCTTGGTTACAAATGCCTTATTCTCTGAGATTTATTTCCCTCACCTCTAAAAATCTCAGCCATCAGCCAGTATCTTGCACGTTTTAAGTCACTGACTTCCAGAAGAACTGAAAAATTGGAAATCTAACTCAACTTGAACTTTCTTACAGGACTGGTTTCCATGTTTCAATATTTAAATCTCATCCCTAGTATGTTCCCCCAAGTTGTCCCTGAAAACACAGAATAATAGCAAATAAAAAATTTTATTTGTTAGAACAAGGTTTTATTTATCCTTGACTAAACCTTCTGTCAAAGACCAGGTATAAGCCTTGTCTGAATCACTTCTAATCACTGGATATTATCATACTTCTGTTTAAATAACCTACACAACAGTTAATGTGAACAGCAGTGCTTTAAAATAAATTATAGGCTTACTTGTAGTAGTGTTCCCAGAGGTCTCTGTATTTCCCTTGACCTGACATATCAAACACTGTGAAAGACAAGCTGCAAAGAAAAGAAGTGCATGAGGTCCAGAAAAGAGAACAAAATCCAAACTACATCCCCTTGCTTTGCTACCTTGACAAAAAAAACCCCAAACCAGATCAATGTGAATCCCAATCAACTGAGAAAAATTCCCAAAGGAACTCTGGTTGCAGTATCTGCCTTCAAATGATCCTACTCAGTTTTGCAGTCTTATTTTAGAAATATTTCACAATGGAAAATGTATTTATTATCTAAATACATTTACTAAACAAATTATTCAAAGTTGAATCAAATGCAAAATAAGCTCCCATTCAGTCTCTGTCTCTATCATGCTGGTATCAAATACTGTTTATGAGTAAATGAAATTCAGATGAACCATGACTTAAAATCCATAGCCAGTCTTAAATTCTGTCCCTAGACAGGTACAAATATATGCAAAATAAAAGTGTGTGTGGGTTTTTTTTTTTTTTTTTTTTTTTTTTTTAATAAATAAATTCTACCTTTAGGAAAAAAAGAAATTACATTTTGCTAAAAATAGGTGAGTTGAGATGACCAAGCTACAAAGAGCAGTCTTTACCACTGTGAGACTTCACCCAAACACTACATACAGCAAGGCAACTTACTAAACACCACAAAAAGTTCTCATCTGCTCCTGAAATGTTCACAGAGTTCAGAACTGGGCTCTCCTTTTTTGGGTAGCCCCAGGTAGCTCCCCAAGTGGGAGCCACACCAAAACAATGAGGTTAGGAAAAGGAAGCTCTCCAGACATCCCTTCCATTCAGTGTCCAGACAGAGTTGTGGGATTGTCAGTTTGTAGAGTTTGAGGTTTTGGGTGGATTTTTTAGGGGTTGTTTTGGATTTTTTTTAATCATTCTACATGGTGTATTTACAGGTCATCATCTATCCTACTAGAGGATCAGAATTTAAAAAAGCAATATAAATTAATTAAATTGATTAAATATAATTAATTTACAAGTCCCAAACTTGAGACAGAGCTCAGTTGTAGAATGTCTTAGAGAAATATGAAACCTCTCAGTCTCACACATGAGCTCAAGGAATAAACAATTTTCTCAGCTCAAGGAATAAACAATTTTCTTGGAGATTTCCCACCCAGTGACGTCACACTGCTTGGTTTGAAGACTAACTGCACACACTAAAAACATCCAGTGAAGACTACAAAATAACAAAATTATGTTGCCTGCTTGAAATATCCTCCTGCCACGACATTCTTAATCTAAATCTTGGTCTTCATTCAACTAATGACTTATGACTCTGTTTCCTGGCCTTTGCTCCTGCCACCTTTACATTGCTAATGCTGCAGCCATCCTTTTGCATTTAATGAGATTACACTGCAATCTGTTCAGAGCACCTCCAGTGAGAGTGCTTAATTTAGGTTACCAGATTGAGAGTGGAATATAGGCTGCCACATCAGCAGCTGTCTCTGCTCCAGTCTGTAACAGTGCCCTATTCTGAAACTCAACAGACAGGGATCAGGTGTTATACACACCTCTGCAAAAAACCTAAAACAAAATCTAAATTTTTTTTTAAAAAATAGTTTTATAGCAGCACAGAATAATATTCTAACACACTCAGTCGTGGATCATGATTACGTCTCATGGGTACTACATTTTAACAAACTGCAATGTCATGTTGTTACACACCATGCATGATACTCAGTTACAAACCCACTGAAAGAGACAATTAAGTCCAACTATTGTAAAATAATCACTACTGCTAATGAAGAAACAAAGTACTACCTTGAAGTTTTGAACTTCTCTATACTGAATCCTATTGTTGGAACGATGTCCTGAGTTTGAGCCTTTGAAGGAAACAAAGCACAGATTTTACAATCAAATTAGAAAATGCCAATACTGAAATATATTTGAAACATGAATAAATTACAGATCTATTTTTGCCCCAAACTGTGCAATATTAATAAAGTTCCCAGAAAAGTAAAGTAATTCAGAATGAAGGATTTTGTATTTCCTGGGGAACAGTGTGAACACTACAGGAATTTGTGCCAAAACACAAAGCATTACCAAGAGTTCTGTCTGGTAACTGATTTAGTGCTGAGCTGGTCAAGGAACCCATCAGGACAGCTGATGGGAAAGAACAGCTCCTGTAAGAAGCATGGATATGGAGCAGGAAGAGAGCTCACATCCCGCAGATTACAGAGCAGTCTGAGAAAGTGATGTGCAATCCTTGCACAGAGTCCTAGAGCCCTGACTGCAAACACCATCCACAGGCAGGCCCAGCACAAACAACTGCAGACAGATGGAAGAACACTTGGATTTGCCAGGCACTAATATCTTGCTCCTGGGGCAAAGCAGCAATTCTTAAGAAGACTGGAGATTTTGACCCAGACCCCAAAATCACCTGCCCATTGAACTTACTAAAAATAAACCGTTTGATTAACTTTGATCTAATGACATTTGTTGAATGCCAGACTGTTTAGTGTGTCTTGCAAGGGTAGGACTTACACAAGTTGGATGCAAAGTTGTCCCCCAATAAATTCTTATTACAATTTTTTTTTATTCTACTGGTGTAATTCCCCTGAGAGCTTCTCTAATGCCCATTATTGTGACAAATCTCCAAGTCTGCATTCAGCTCTAGTTAGGAATCCTTTACTGCTTAAGACATGACACAAAAACCCTCTACAAAAAAGCCTCAGTAATTGCATAAAGATAAAAGTTGCCTGGTAGAAATTGTAGCCTTTCTCTTAAACAACTGGCAGCAGATAGCAAGCAGTCTATAGAATTTGTTTATAAATCTATTCAATTTTCAGTGCAAGAATAATTGCCAGGAATGGAAGAGTAGTAGACTCTTCACTAGGCCACACTTAAATGTCCAGTGGACTCATCAGGTAAAATTCAATGAAAGTTAATAAGAATAATGAAAAAAATCTGTGTCCTGATATAAACAGCAGAAATCAGTTTCCAGATGCACATAACCTTTGCACAACCTTTGGGTTTGAACATGCCTACCGAAATTCATCTATTTCTAGTCCATAAACATATCTAGAAAGAAGGTAATCCCACTTTCAGAATATTAGGCGCTCCTAATGGCCTCAAACACTTTTCACTGGATGACTGAACTGCAAGTAGTAATGCTACTTACTTTAAAAACTATTCTGCTTTAAAAGCAGTGAAGTCACCCTTAAATGTGCCTCTCCACATTATTACTTATTTTATTATTTCTTATGCATTTATTATTTTTCAGGAAGTGATTCAAATGAACACGATAAATTGTTGTACAATTGTATTAAATGTACTAAATGTTCAACATCACTTTTAACTGCAATCCTGTGGCAATTATTTAAGTGATTTAAGTGACTGTTTCAGATCCTGATTTCAGCCATCATAAACCCTTTATCATTCACCCTTGTTGGGTGATCTTAACCAAAGTGTGCCACAATAACAGTGGGGGCCTTTTTGGAAAATAATGTGCATGTGAATGCTTATCCTTAGTTTTAGTTAGCTGGAAAATCTTACAATATATTTGCTCCACTGTGCTAAATCATGAGCTCTTCACATCTTTTCCACGGGCACAGTGTAACAGCATGCTAACCCAGATCAGACAAACACCCAGCAGAGAACCAAGCAGCCTACTTACGTTTGAAGGTTTAAGTTTATTGATGATGGTTGTTTTGCCGCTGTTGTCCAAGCCAAGGCACAAGACGTGAACCTCCTTTTTCTTCAGCCCAAGCCATCCTGCCAGCTTGTCAAACAACCCCATGGCTGTGGCTGGAAATCACGGGGATCACCTGTTGTTAGGGAATCAGAGCTGTGGGAAAAGTGCTACGTGCAGGGCACTGCTGGCGCTGAGGGTGGGCATGGGGCTGGGAGAGGCTGGCGTGAGCAGGGCCCTACACAAACACTGTCCCAGGGGCTGGCCCTGCACATAAGCACAGAGAGGGTAAGCTGATTACAGCCAGGAGGCCTCGATACCAAAGTAGACTGGCTGTTTATAGCCCTGTCTGTATCACACATTGCCCTTGATCTGCTGGGCAGAAAACGCTGCCATCGTTCTGAGCAGCGCAAACGGGGGCACAACTGCAGCGCCACCAGGGCTCACACGGAAGGGAGCAAACACAAAAGGAGGGCCATTGTCTTTACCTCTAATTGTCAGCAGTCCATCATTCAGACAACAAAACTGTATTTCCCTTCTTCTACATAATTTACTGAACCGTGCATTAAACAAAGCACTCCCTGTTCACTCAATTCCAACTCTAATTCTAACAGGTTTCACCAATACTGACATATATGAATTAGGAACTCTTCATTCACCACAAATAGAAACTGATTAAAATAGATCAAATGCCACCAAAACATTCACCCACACGTGAGGGAGGTGCCGAACCTCTGCTGCTGCCCAGACTGGCTGAAGTTACCTGGCAGTGCACACTCCAAGGAGCTTACATCACGTGTTCCCCTGCAATACCTGGCCAAACACGCTCTGCAAAGAGGATAACCCTTGTCTGCCCTGAATGAATTCCACTAGAAACATTTTCAGCCGTCAGACAGCTGAAACCTTTGACATGCCTTGAATGATAAAGTATTTCATTCATGTCAGAGGATTTCTGGGGTGGTAAAGCCTAATAAATAAATTTAAAACACACAGCACTGGACAACTCAGGTTGCAAGCTTGATTACCCCAGGAAACCATAGCAAGAAGAGAAAAAGGTAAAAAACCCCATGAATAACAAATCTTTGATCACACTTTTTGACTAACTGATTACAAAATGATGGTTAACTGCTTTTTAATAATTTTAAAACTTTGCATGTAATGATGTCACATAAATAATCATTCCAGCTACAGGATTTTTCCTTTTTGAATACAGATCTTTTTTAGAGCTTTACCTGGAGCATTTTGATTCAGGACTGGTTGAGATCTACATTACAGCTACACAGAGTTATTACCGAGTTAAAAAACCCCAGCATTAGTTACAGCATGTCTCTCCTCCTAACTCCCTTTGTTTTATGCCTCACTCCTTTTCTAATCCATATATACAATTCAAAGAGCAGATTAAAGCTGTTTATTATCAAATTGACCTGACAAAACCCTGCTCCAAGACACATTATTTTCTTATCCAGTAAAGAGCTTCATCTATATATTCTAGATGATAGGGTCAAAAAAATACATTGTAGGCACTCCTAAAATGAAACAGGAGCAAATACAAGCCCTTAAAATACATCTAGGGCTTCATTTTTAAATCCAAAATCCTAAATACACAACATTTCCTAGCAACATTTTAATTAAAACCAAGTTTTTCTAGCAAATTTTCCTACCACTTGGCACAGTCGTTATTTGAGAGCACAGCGGGAAAGAAACGCACCCTTGCCTTCTTGCTCTGCCCCCAGGTTCATGGTTTTACTCACCTGTAAGGAATTACAGCTGCCACAGGTGCCTTCTCCCCCCTCCTCTTTATTGCCAGCTGATATTTTGCCTACAATGCTATAGAGCATACATCAGACATGTCTGAAAATTATTTAAGATTCTGGTCCAGGAACTTAACAGCAAACTCCAAAAGTTTCTTTTCTTGAGAAAGGATGTTTTTTCATGCCTGATCTTTGTCTATTTTCAGCCTAATCAACGACAAAGGAGATTTATCCCATGAAATAGAGAGCAGCCAACAAACAAGCTCTAAGTGATATCCAGGTGTTAGAACGACAAAGTAATTTTTTCGGTAGAACTGCCTTGTTTAGGTTGAGGGCTGGATATGTTTCAGTGGTCTGAGATACAACAGGAGGGAAAGCCTGAGCATACGGACTAATTAGCACGGAACGCGAGAGAATCATTAAGACGGGACACTTAATTATTAAGAGAACTAGGTGACTCGCAGTCAGTGAACACTAATGTCTTTGCTTGCTAAAATGTATACACAGTGAAAAGCTTTGGTCGTAACCGTGCTGGCTAGCTGGATTTGCCTCCCAGCGTCCCTTTCTGCGCAGAACCAGAAATAAATCAAATACCTCGGCTCTGTGCGTGGCTCGGTCTCCGGCACACGGCGAGCAAGGCCCTAACGCCTGGCTGCTCGGCACCGCGGCTCCCAGCGCCGGCCTTCCCTCCCTGCCGTCAGCACCACAAGGCCTAGAGCCGCCCCGGCAGCGGCCGCGGGTCCCTTCTCCAGGCCAGGACAGCGTCTCCTCTCCCAGAGCGGCTCGGGATCCCCGCGAAGGCCGGCTCGGGGTCCCCGCGAAGGCCGGCTCGGGGTCCCCGCGAAGGCCGGCACCGGGCCCGCCCTCCCCGGGCGCGGCCCGCGACTCCCCGAGCCCGCAGCACCCACCTGGGCCCGCGAGGCGCCCGCCGGGCCCGCGCGCGCCGCCGTTGCCGAGGAAACACAGGCCCCGCCCCTTCCCTCCCTCCCCACCAATCCCGTGCCGCCGCCGCCACGCCCCCGCCTCTTCCGGCCAATCGCGGGGACGGCGCTGGGGCGGGGCACGCCCGAGGCCACGCCCCCGCCGCTGAGGGCTCGGGGAGGGCTGAGGGAGGTCCCTTTAATTCCCCCGGAATTGTTTCCAACGCTGCCCCTCTTCCTTGCATAGCAGCAACGAGAGTGCCCGCAGAAATCCCCTTGGGGGTTGCGATTAACCCAGAAGGAAACCCCTAAGTGAGAACGGCCACCCGAGGTGTTGCAGCACCTACCGTTCAGTAGCGGGCGCCTTGGCGGAGTAGGGAAAATCTCAAATCCACGCGTCCCTGGGGCAGCGGCGGCAGCAGCAGCGCTTTGGGAGGAGGCTGCCTGTACAGGCCGGGTACAGAGGCTGCAATACACTTAGGATTTTTTTTTTTTTTCTGCGTAGCATAGTCCCGTCAGACTGGTCCAAAGTCTGCTCTTTTTCCTATATCAGGAAGGTTCCGACTAAAAGATGAGATTCCTTTGTAGTGTCATTATGAGCCACTAAAGGAAAAGGCAGGTAGCTTCAATCCCACAGTGAAACTCTGTGATGAAGCACTTCCTAAAAGGTAATCAAGTTGAGAGGTATATATGTGGTAGCGGAGGGCGTTTCTATTTGAAATGAGTCCGTATCTGAGGAATAGTTCCAAATTCAGTGGAAAACACAGGCATTTCACATTGCAACCAGATCTAAAATGAAATATTCATTCTTCATTACGTATGTACACGATGTTAAACGTGACAGTCCCTGGTGAGAAAGCTCTTCCCATGTAAAATAAGCAGGATGTAATGGACTGTGGGCATCTGACACTCATTTCCTATTACTCCACAGCTACTTCTGTTCAGTCTTGCATTGTATGCATGTGATTTTATACAATGAAAGGCTCATTATAACTTTAAGCTTTTTGAGGCTGGGTCTGGTTGTTGTATGTGGCATTCACTTCTTTGTGAATCGTCCTGCGTTGCCCTGGCATTATTTACATAATATGATCAGTTTTAGGACTGCTGTTGTCAGTGAAAGCTTTGACAAATACTAGAGGAATTGCATGGCTCAGTGGATCACCATGAGGAGGGTGAACAGTACTGCAGAATCTTAATAGCGCATTAAAAGCCATTTAAAATTCAGATTCACAGAGTTTCCCCAGAAGGAGAGAGCACGGCTGTTTGCAGCTTTTAATGTGCACAGTTTTTTTCTCTGATGCTGCGAACTGGGTGTGCTTTTTGGGAGTAAATGCTCAGTGGTAAGCACAGAAGAGCATTTTTTAGCTGAAGGAAACACCACGACCCCGAAGCATCTCAAGTGTTGGAGCGTATTGCTGGTCCAGCTTTATTAGTACACTGCCCTATGTTAAGCAGCTGGTTTTTTTTTTGTGTGTGATCATGTATGACAGCCTTCACTGTGGATCATTGTATTAGTAACCTAAGGCCAGTCAAACACCATTAACTCAAAAATAACCACCAGTACTGTAACTTTTATTTGCTAATAAATATCTTAATAAACAGGCTTACCCCATCTGTAAGACCTGATAATGCCTCTTAGGAAATCATAGAAAAATAAAATACAATAATAATCAATAACTTGTACTTTGTACAAAAATCTCATTATGTTGCTCAGCAGGTAGTTTTGCCAAACCCCATATTCTTTCTGCAAAGAGATGGCATATGTGATGCAATTCACCTTAAAAACACTCTAATGTTGAGAGCTGAGCATTCTATTACACTATTAACTTGTAGGCATGCCAGCACATGAAAATTTACATGAAACATCATAGTATCATAGGAATAGAATCATAATAATAAAGAAAAGAAGGTAACACCACTTTTCAGTAAATAATAACAACATCACGTCTAATGTAAATTCCCCTTGGGACTGCAAATCGGTAGGGTAAGCTTTTTATTCCATGGATATTCCTACAGGACCGTCATAAACAGAAAGAAAATGCAGTGGGGCGTGTATGGGAGAGAGATTAGGTGAAGAAAACTAATTTTGAGGAGTGAGGCAGTCCCAGGGGGAAGCTGTGCAATGTTCAGTCTCCCAGGAGGAGCAGCTCCAGTGCCACACGAGCTCAGGGCAATGCAGGGGGAAGCCTGAGCCTCTGGTACTGCAGCACCTGCTGGGAGATGAGTGCTGAAGACTGAGCCACAGGTAGTTGTCATTATTCAAACACGTCTTGGTTAAAGAAGCAATGGCAAAACAAACCTTAGCAGGGGTCTTGAAAGAAAAGGTGGGTTTCAGATTACTGGTAAGGATATGAGCTCTGTGCTGAGGCCATGGTTTGATTTTGTAAAATAAGAGTATTATGATTATACCATTGCTTTTGAAGCCATCTACCTCTGAAGTTTTGACATGGCTGCTTAAATATATAATCTAAAGTGTCTGTCATCAAATATTTATTCATATATACACATACATTGATACATTTTATGGCTATGCTAGAACAGCAAACTATGAAGAGCAGTCATATTTAGTTTTGTACAATCTAATTTCACAGAAGAGACAGAGATTAAAACCCCTTTTAATTCAGATACATTTAAAACCAACACACAGAAATAGATAGAGGCTATCCTGAGAAAACATACCAACCACGTTATCTTCCAAAAGTAAACCAAAGCTAATGTTTGGAAGGTAGTAAAATATTCTTTTTGTATATTTTTTTCTTAAAGTCAAATTGATTTTTTAAAAAAAGTGATGACAAAATTAAAAATGTTAATTCCAACTAGAACAATGAATGTTGCTTTGCAAAAAAATAAACTATTGCATTTCAGTAAACAGGGTTTCACATGATCTTTTCAAGATTTTTTTTTCTTGCTAAGCTGCAGGCGCAATCCTGAGAAGTGCAGAGAAGTTCCCGAAGTCAGTAGGATTTGTACCACACCAGAGAAGAACGAGCCCTTTTTGTGTCTCTGGGTTTTCAGTCCCAGCAGTGCTGTGTGTGATGTAACTGATACCACCAGAGAATGCTGATATTGGCCTCAACAGAAGCAGATGGAAGGCTCTAGGTAAGAGCAACAAACACTGAATCCCGTCAGGGTTAACAAAGAAACAGCTTTTCCCACTTTCAGTGTGAAATAGACCTCTCAACCTTACTTAGAAAAGTTGGGAGAAGAAACTGCTGCAGAAGAAATGGTACTAAAAATGCTACACTGCCAATTCAAAGCTCACTGTTTCTTGGGGAGAGGCAGATAAGGAACCATGGCCATTAAGCTGTAAAATGCTTTCAGTTTTTCTTATTAGGAATCTTGGAGTGGGATGGTTTTCTTCAGATAGGGAATTAGTGAAAGAATCCAATAAATGGAACCACTAAGAGGGCATTTCTTATTTTATTTGCTATTGTGCCATTCATTAACAGGCAAATCTGAAAACACTCACTGCAGTGCACCAGGAGCATGAAGCAGCTTGTTCAAAGAGGGAATTCATCAGCCAGACTAGTGTTATGAAAGGGAGATCATATTGCATCCTGATTTATGTTTAGGAAAGAAGAAAGACAGAAAAGTCCTATTTGTTTGTTTGATGGAGCTGGTGGTTTCATCCTGAATTTAAATCCAGAAGTTTGAGAAATTTCTGGGGAGAAAAACCCCACCAACCCAGACCATTTCTGCTAGATCTCCTATTAGATGTGTAGGTCATTTAGGTTACTAATTCCAATGTCAGAGTTGACTGCCCATTCCAGAGAAAAAACAAACACTGCAGCACCCAACTTTTGTACCTTGCATTTTACCTTTTCCATGTTGGAGGTAACCACAGCCTACTTGATCATATCCCTGAGGCAGCTGCCTTGGCTTTTAGGCTCAGTGCACTCTCTTCTCCCCATTAAAAGAGGCCATCTCTTCCAGGAAAATCTGTAGAAACCTTGGATTCAAAACCTGCTTATTCACTTGTCCTCATCTTATGGATACAACTGACTTTGGCTCATGCCCTGAGGGACCAACCTACATCTCAACCTGAAATGCTTCAACAGAGCAATTAAAACCACCAAAAACTTCTCTTAATCCATTTGAACGACAAGACAGCTGGTGTCCCAGGAAGTGCTGGTTCTCTGACACCCAGTTTACCCATAGCATTAGTGGGGTGCAGGAAAGGAGAGTCTGTTTGCAGAGCTTAAGCCTACCTGCAGAATATATGGACATTGGGCTCCATCCCACCATGGAAGTCAGTAACAAACTCTCACTAATTTAGTAGGCTATTGCCTACTGACACAGAAACTTTTAATTCCTCACAGTCACACCACCCTCCCAGGAATTAGTCAAGATGTTCATTAAAATCATTCAGCAAGATTTGGAAATACTGGGTGTTTTAGAGCAGAACTTGTCCAAGACAGAAATGGAACTTCCCAAATTGACAGTTAGTGACTAAAATAATCTACAGATTGAAACATTTGGCTGCACTTTGTCTTTTCTAGCTCATCCTATTGTACACAAAGAGACTGTGATGGTAAGTTATACAGCTCAGACCACACAGCTTCTCAAAGAAAAAGATAATAATACTATTATGCTTTTCCTTTTTCCTCTTAATAATTTTCAGTCAGAGACCAGTCTGAATGAGAGAAAACTGAAACCCCAGTTTCTAAGCCAATATTAACTGCAGACTTCTACTTTTTACTATTCCTCTCAAGAAAGTCAATATGTAGCTATAAGAACAATTAGGCATTCAGAATTCTGTCTGCTGGACATTCTAATGTAAGTTTGACAACTGTACCTTTTTTTTTGTCCTGGGCTGGATCCTGAAAGATCAGAAAATAATTTTTTTTTCTTCATATCACTCAGAGATTTATGTGGTGACAATATTATGAAAATAGTCCCTAGACTGGGCAGTTTAATTGGGCATTTTTCCATCATGCACAACCAGAAATGAATATTTGGGTTCCAAAGCACATTTCTCCCAAACCTGATCTTCCAGATGCCAGATTCAAGGTTACTTTCTCTTGAGTTTCTTGACATCACAGAGCTCAAAATGCAAAGACCTGGATTTCTCCTTGATTCGTGCGTTTCCAGTCTCAGGGTTTTGGCTTACCTACCACTCAACATACAACTGCTGCTGCTGACCAGTTCTTCACTGAATTGTCAGAAATAAAGAGGTGTTAGTGTAATAAGGCAAAATAGGTTATCTCATGCTGTCTTACAGATATTTCATAGGGATTTTGATTTTTGATTATCCCTAACTCTAGTCTCGTATAAAGTCCCATTTCAAATCAGCCTTTTTATCTGAATTAAGCTGCACAAACTCAGAATTGTTTACAGATTCAGAAATTTCTGAGGTGGCACTGAGATGTGTGCAGAACAAGTTCTCAGATAGACACAGGTAAAATTCTGGACAGGAACAAAGTAGAACAGATGTAAAAACTTTAAATTACTTTGAGACTGATCTTTTAAATTCTATTGTTCCCCTATATCTTCACTGTCAGAACTTGCATTTTTTGTTCCAGTTTAATTATTCAGGGATGAAAATATCAGATAATATGCTAAACCTTTCTGGAAGAGATGGGTACTTGGGAAATCTCTTGCAGGACAGGAAAGGAAGATATGCAGGATATTTAACAAAATATACACTCAAATAGATTTCACTGAACTGGTGTTACATTATTTCACATATAAAATATGGGAATATACTTTAATCCATTTTTTTTAACCTTAGTTTTTTCATCAGTCATTGTTGTTGGTTTTCCCTTCTAAAATTCAGCATATCTTTTTATACTATACGTTGGCATATCCTGACTCATATTCCCTTGAAAATTTCCCTCATTTAACCTCCTAGGTGTCTATAAACAGCCATTTAAAAGAAAATAATTTATATATTCTGCAAACATCTTTGGTGATTTCAGCAGAGGAACTGAAAACTCTTTATAGCATGGACTCCACCTTCCTAGCTTTGCTGTTTCATGGGCACCTTGCTTCCCTTTTGGGATCACTAATTTCTACAGTAATTAGCTGAATGGAAGAGAATTAGCAGGAAGGGGTTGGGTGAGGTGGCAGCTTTCTCCAAGCCAGTTTGAAAATGTTTTTCTACCAGTGGGGGAAAAGAGAGGCTGTCCATTTCCAGCCAACAAGCCAAGGAATTTTGGGAAGAACTATACTCACACAGTGCATGCCACTAAAAAATGTAAATGCCAGTGGAGCAAATAAACCCCATTAGTGTTGTTGGTAATAGGTAATTAATTCTGCAGGTTTGAAAAATCTGGTATTACGATATACATTCTATTTACAATTCTTTATGTACATATAGACAAATATTTTATAACCACAACATGTTCACCATATCCTGGTCCATAATCGGAGGAATTATATACAACACTCATGGATGAGCAGTGTGCACTACTAAATATGGGATATGATGGTAGAAAATTTTGTCAGCTGTAAGCACCTGGCACTGTCTTATGAAACTTTTGGGGTTTTGTTAGAGCTCCTTGGCTCAGTATGAACAGTTCTTCCCATTTTACCTTACTGTAGGTTTTAGGGAGTTTTTTTCCTTTTCAGAGATGATTCGTCTCCCCAGGAGATTTCAAGATCTAAGAGGTCCTACTAAGAGTTAGCCCAGCCCAACATATATTTCCTCTCAAAAAATAATTATAGTACTATTATAAAAAAGAAATTATCTTTGCCATTTATTCAGGAAAGATTCATTACAATTGGTGAACAAGGGTGTTCTGGAAGAAAACTGTTTAACGGAATACAGAGTTCTTCAACCATGTGCAAATGCCACAAGTGTCTCTAGTTTTAGTACTTTTCCTGGAACATGCAATGGAAGACAAATTTTCATTGTGATTTTAGCTAAAGAAATACTGGACTGGGTTAGAGGCAAGTCCTGCTTTCCACTCTCTGAAGGAATATTCCCAGAGAGAGTGAGCCCGTGACAGGACAGTTACTGCAGGTACCCTGTGTTCCTAAGAGAATTCTGAGCTGCCAGAATGTGTCCCATAGAACCATTCCATCAGCTGAGGTAAAACACTTCAATAAATGCTGCAGTTTACAACAGGGCCAGCTGGAAATGAGGAACTGCTCTTTAATGCAGGGTCAAGAATGTTCCGTGCTGCTTTACCTTGGTGGCTGATGTGGTCCCATGGGATCATTCTGACATGCAAATTGCTGTGGGTAATGCAGTCTCACTAGGCACGTCCACAGTCCCAGCTATTCCTCATGGTAAATCTCAGCTGATTCTGGATAAAGGGGGTCTGTGTGTTACTTACGACCCATCTTTGGATCCTGTAGGAATCTGCATTGAAAAAGAAATTAATGAAGCCCTCTGTTAGGCTCATCATATAAAAAATGGATAGTCAGTCTTAAGTGATGTAAAAATCAAAGTAATGCAGTCTAGGATTTCTGTGTCAGAGTAATCCAGGTAATACCTAATACAATATTGGACACAGAATGTTTGGCCAGAACAACTAATTTATTTGCATTTTTTTTGTTGAGTGCACTATTTGCAAGAAAAGGATTAATCTATGCTGATGTCCTGAAGCATGGCATGTTTCTAAGCTTTCACTGGACAGACACTGGATTTAAGTTCATGGGAAAGAAAAAGGGTAAATTTTGTTCAAGAAAAATTGAAATTACATGTCTCACTTCTCTTCCTTTCACCTCCTGGCATCTTGTTGTTTTGCAGTAATTCCAATGTGCAAACACCTCATGAGTAAATTCCACCAAACCTTCTGCTGTGCCTTGTTCAGTTTAAACATCACAAACAAGACTCTCTCTGTTTCCCAGGTTCAGCCAAACGACTGGATACAGTTAAGGCATGAGATTCAGCTGACCAAGCACAGATGCCTGAATGGATGAGCTAGCACTGAATGCAGAGAAACAGGTAAGAATTATTTCTTTATGACATCCACATTATAACACCTTTTCTTTTGTTGTTGCTTGCATATTGCACACACTTTATTTTGTGAACTTTCCATGGGTACTTTTAGTCATGAAGCACTCTGTAATGTGGGTCAGATTCTGAAAAACAACCAATTGAATTTGCTTAAATTTGTCAAATTTAAACTCCAGCTGCAATATGCAGGATAACTAGAGCTAATTTTCTCCTGAAGAAAGAATTTCTTGTAACAAAGACAGTTACTCTAATTTCACATATACATTTGTGGCCTATGCAGAATTGAGCTCACATTTGAAAAATAACACCTCTTAGGGTTGTTTTTTGTTTTGTTTTTAAATTTAAAAAAAATCCTCAAACTAAAGCAAGAATAGACTAGGAATCAGCACAACAGCAAATAAAATATTTCCAAAAATGGGGAAAATGTGAGCTTCATCAAGATAACTATTAGAAAAGTGTCATACTGCACCACAACAACAGAAAAACAAGCTGTATAAACCCACAAAATCCTGGATTTACAATGTTATTAACAAATGTGCTCACTGAAAGAATCCCTTGTTCTTTCCTTTCTGGTTACCCAAACTCTTGTTTATATAAAAAATATATCTGATTAATAAATGTTTTACTTTAGTTATATTTTTTTTTCTATTGAAAAATATTTTCAGTAGTGTGATAAATTTAGAAATTAATTTTAATGAAATATATCCAGGTTGTGTGCATGGAACAATGTCAATTCTGCATTCTCACTACCAGGAATGAAAAAACTGACAAAAGACAATCTAAAAGTGCACATACACGGTTTGGGTCAGCTATGAATGATTTTGCAACCCCATTAACAAATAACAGACTCACACCTCCTCAGTAATGGATTTAATTGTGAGAAAGGCTCATTGCACAGAAGTCCTGTTGTTGGCCATGGAAGGAACGATGGGCAAAATGGATAATAAAAGGGTGAAGCAAAATCCACTTTTAAATTACTCTGTGGTGTGTTAGTATTTTTAGAAAGGCTTCAGGTAAGTGTGGTTTTCTTTCTGTAAGAGCACCTCTACCAAAAAATTATTCAGATGTGGAATTCAGGCAGAATTTTTCAAGTGACAGTCACAGAAAAGAACAAATGGTTTTTCCCCACTGAAGGGCTGTGATGCTGCAAAACTCATGCCCTTCTGCCAGACTGATGAGTTCAGCGGGAATACTCCTGCTGGCAAAATTACCTTTGGAGCTACAACAGGACTGAAGCTGCCTTTTTTTAAACAAGCTCATCAAATTGTAGAACACCAGTGTCTCCCGATCTTTAGAAAACTTGCTCCTCAGTTACATCTGCCCTTTTTTTTTTAATGAAAGAAAGATTTACTTAGTGCATTACTGTTATCTCACCGAAATCAATGCAATTATTCCAACATAAATTGACAACAGTGAATCAGGCCTCATGTGTCTTACTCTGTGATCTGGCTGGAAGCATAACCTTTTCTGCGTTGCTTTCTGATTTCCCTTCTTTGTCACTGATATACAATGGCAGCCTTTTCCAAGACTTAGGAAATACCTTGTGATTTACAAACTGTAAACAAAGCAGTAAATACCATTATGATTACACAAAGGAGTTAGTTCCTTTTGATATACACGTAGACTATAGTCATTACCCAAATGCACGTTTTAACAGAAGAGCTGTGATGCTTGAGCATGTTGGAATGCCAGGGAGCTCAGAGGTGCCCTGCAGAGGACACAGGAGTGGAGAGAAGCGTCTGCACAGGGTTACATGTGACATGCAGTGCAGATCTGCCTGGGGTTCCATGCGGTCCTGCCCCGTGCCCAGGAGTGCATATCCCATGCAAATGTAGCCCAGCATGTCTGTGTCAGCTGTCTGAATAAAACGTGGAAGCTGGAAGTCTTAGAGAGGTACAAATATTATGGTAGGCCTTTGCTGACGTTTTCTTGCATGTAAATATGGCTATTGAAGGGTTCTAAAGGTAATGCCTCTAAAGGATGTCCTTTAGAGATCTGTACTAAATGAAGATCTGGCCTGGAATGACCAGAGCTCCATTTCAGCAGAGTTTGCTTTTTAACTTCTAGAATCAGTCAGAAGTAAACTCAAGGCAACATATTACCACACTGCTGTCCTGCATCTCCTTCTCTGCCTTTGTGTAAGGTCACTGCATCCTGCAGCCTGTAACTTCCAGCAGCAGTGGGGCTGGAGGAGGAGATGGCCGGCCTGCTCCCACGGGAATGATCCCATCACCCAGCCCATGGCTGGCCCTCTGAGCTCTGCTGCTGGAGATGATTCCCAATCCAACAGCAGAGAGCTGCATGTTTGAAACAGAAAGCTTTTCTGAAATCTGTGTGCCACAACAGAGCTGATAATCATGTTTTACACATGGTCGTGGGAACACTACTACCAGTTTTCCAGCAGTAGAAGCAAACGCTGAATATTACATAAAAAATCGGGTTGTAGGGTGGCGAGGAATCCCAAGGATAAACAAGTTTTCCGACTTAATCTAAAATTTAAAGCATAAAAAGTGTCGAGTGCTGAAGTAATTGAAAATCAAGAACCTTCCTTAAGATTTCAAACAGATTAGTCTCACCATGTTCCAATTATTCACACAATGAAAACTCACTACATAAAATCATCAGTCATTTCTGCAAACAATACTAATGTTTTGAGGCACCAGCTTACCAGCATTCAAACAATTAGAAAGTAATATAATGATAGGACACATACATTTGGATTTAATTAAGAGATAAAATAAATATTTATGTTAAACTTCTTTTTGATTGCACATTTGGTGTTGGAAGTTACATGGTCACAGAACATGAAAGAAGTCAAATACTTTTTGATCTACCAGCAAATTCTAAATACATCGATAAAGAAGCCACACCAGGCCAAATAGATTACTACTTTCAAGTAAGTCCATGAAAGTTTCCCAAATACTGTTATACAAAGTTACACATCCATGCTGAGTTATCCATCAATGTGTAGCAAGAGTCTTGCAGGAGGCCAGGATTCTATCGGCAGAGAACTGGTGGAGGAGCTGTGCAGTGTGATTAAAAATTCCGGTTTGGAAGCATTAACATAGAAGTACTTGTATAGTCTGAACTGGAGACTGCAGTTCTTGAAGTTGGGAAGAGCAGGAGGGAAGAATGAGAATATTTTTCCATTTTAGAAATGCTGAGGCACAAAACACAGTTGCTTCTATTACTCTCATACATGAAATCCTTTCTCCTGTATGTGCATCATGTGTAACCGCAAAGTCTGTAAACTGCTGACTATTCGTCTCTGGTGTCCAATGAGTGCAACTCCAATTCTTCTAATGTCACTGCAAGATAGAAAGTTTCATCTTGGATGCAAATATAATAAAGCCTCTGGTGCACAAAAGAATATAATTATGTGATGACTTCTTCTCCAGGACAGTTTACCTTCCTGGCCATGGCATATAAGAAAGCTGCAAATGTTCAATTTTTCTGCATCTGTCAATTTCAATTTTTTAAAAACCGGTCATTTAAGAAATAGAATATAATAAAAAAGTGTATTTAGAACACTGGGCTTTTGTGATACTAATGGTCAATGAATCTTTCCAGATCTCAAGAACTAATCAGAGAGGTGAGTTCTAATAGCCCACTTTTAGTAATTGTTTAGCAGCAACTGTTTCCCACTCGTACTTGAAAAGGACTGGGGCTTATACACTCCATATTGCAGTTCTGAGGCAGAAATAACAGAGCTTCTGATGATCTGGCAAATGGTAGTGAGGTGGTGAGAGATGGTCGAAAGGTCAAATTAGCAGTGAATCTTCCAGACTGACCCTGATTTCCCTCCTAGTTTCCCTTCTTCTCATCTAGCCCTGCACCCCAGAGTGGGTAGCTCGAATCACTTGCAGGGCTCGACTCTGGCAGGAATGAAGTCAACAGCTACCATAGTTTGTTCTTCTATAAATCCACCAACTTTGTTTTTCTATAAACATCCCCAGCTGCAAGACCTGAGAAAGTTCACAGGGGCACTGAGGACAGAAAACTTCAGATATACCAGATTTGTCAATTATGCAAATTCCACATTGGGACATACACAGATATTGCCTGATTATCCTCTAAAACTGTATGATGGTACAACCAGCAAAGGAGCTCATGGGATAAGGCATGGCCTTCATGAGATGTGCAGTTCCAGGTATCTGCCTCTGTATCCTCCACCTGAGGAACCACTGGAGAGCTTGCAACTATTGGGTGCCTAGGCTTAACATTCTTGTGGGGCATGACATGCAACACTTGATGTCAGCAAAAATACTGAGCATCTGAGAAGCTAAAAGGAGTCAGTTTAAGAATAAAGCTTTTTTTTTGGTCTTAGAAATGCAAGACTGATGCTTAGCAATTATCAAGGAAGGCCTAACAAAGCACAGAAAGAAGCCAGCAGGTCTTGTGTAACACAAATTGTTTGAAGAGAGAAGGAATCTTTCAAAAAGTTGAAATGGTATCTAAAGAAAGTAGAATGGATGATAACCTTAGATTAGCTGTAAAAGCACAGTAAGGCAGACTAAAAAGGAACTTGAGGCCCCAACAAATAAAATAGAAAAAAAAAATTATAATAAATCATTTTGCAAAGTCACTGGGTACAAGAAATCTGCCATAAATTGTGTAAAGTCTAATGATGATTTGGGCATAAAAGAGCACTGAAAGAGTGGCCATTGTTGGACGACTTAAGCATTTGAGTTGACAGTGACTGTGGAAGAAATTGAAATGACTCCCATACCAGATACTTTCTGGGGGACTTGCCAGAGTATTTGTCTGAAGTGACTTCAGGAGAGATTACAGGACAAACTGAAAAACAAGCAACAACCCACGTCCAGACAAGATTATATTTAGGCAGAAGTCCCAAAAGAAAGTCAAGATGAAATAATTACTATCAGGGTTGTGAGAGAGGGAGTTACCAGCTGTGCTCCACATATTAAAAAAATTCATGGTGCCTGAAATATGGAGCATGGTGCAGACAAAATGTTTCCAGGGAAGATCTAGGGAACCACAGACCCATGAGTCTGTGATCATTGCAGGGCATAAGAGAAACTACAGGAAAGTATAAAATCACTGAATTCTTGGATAAATGAGCTACTTGAGTCACCATAGCTTTTGCAAATAGAGGTCTGTTTTATAAAATTACTTGTTTCCAATGGATGGAGTTGATCCATTTGATACACCTCACTTGGATTTCCAAAAGCTTTAGAGAATATTCCTCACAAAAGCTTTATAATGAAAATGAGGAACAACTTCTGTGTAATATAGGGTATAACAATATGTAGCATAATGTGGTCTTTGCATGACTAAATAATTGGTTTAAAGACAGGAGGCTAGCAGTAAATTGTCAGGTTTTACAATGTAGTTATTGATGTAAATCTGCAGGGACCTCTGCTGGGATAATGTTGAACATTATTGTTCAACAAATCAGTGAATGGTCAAGGAAAACAGGTGAGGAAGAGGTGAAAAACTCAGCTGGTGAGGCTGAATTGTTCAAAGTAGGAAGGGAAGGATCTCACAAGAGATCCCCATATGAATCCAGTTTGCCCAAACACAATATATTGAGTGCAGGGTTTACATTAGAAAAAAACAATTGGGTGGTGTCAGATAACTGGGTGGTTCCAGATAACTGGAAAAACTTCTTCATGAGGACTGATGATACTCATATCAAAGTAAGGAAATATTTTTGCCCCTGATTTGATCAAAACTGATTCCCAAGAAACACACTCACTGCCTGACCTTTGGTTGTGTTTGGTGTGGTCACAGATTGATAGAGCAGATCTATCAATTCTGGGTCTCTCCATCATACACGTCTCTTATGCTGTTTTGGTAAATAACTGCATTTGTCTTTTGTTAGTTGAGGGAGCAAAGGAAATGAAAGCACTGTTTCATACTCCACAGTATTTGTGTGTCTGCAGCATCCAAATTCAGATTAATTAGTCACTGTAGGGATAATAGATTGCATACTTACTCAATATTCATTCTTGAAACCATATCCAAAGTTGTGAAACCTGCTGCCATGAAGTTATTTTTATACTGACCCATTTTTATGGAATCCAGCCAGTCACTGACTGAAACAAACAAAGGATATTCTGGAACTTCACCAGGTGAATCTGGCATTCTGTAAACAAAAAAAATTGCAAAGGTTACCAAGCCATACAAAATATGACACTCAATTTACCCTGGTAGACACAGCTTTTACTAAAAGGCAGAAGGAATGAGAGAGGAGCCTGAGCTGTAGAGGTCAGACCTTAACAGAGTATCTCTTTAACCTGTTGTCTAAAACTTATAAATCACATCAGTCTGCCAAGCTGCAGTACTCAAACAATACATTTTATTAAAGATCTGCAGCTCAGTAACACACTGAGGAAAAGGCCTCTCCTAGTGCTCTTATTTTTGTTCCACAGAATGTTTCCTTGCAGATCGACATGTTCAGGATTATAATAATTTCATGATACAGTAGTCAATGTAGGCAACAATGAAAATGTAGCATAAGATGCAACTAAAACAATGAAACCACCATGAGATGATTTTTACATTTATCTACAACCACCCCACCCTAGATGGCTCCTCATTGTGATACCATTATGCTACAGGAACACTTTGATTACAGTACTCAAAAGCTAAATCTTGCCCTAAAAGAAGCCAAAAGAATAAAATGTGATATCCTTGCTACAGAATTACATAGAGTAGCAAATCAAATTGAAGGAGCTAATTTAGTCACATTTCTTGTTGAGTTCTTTCCCCTAATATTATCAACTGAAACAGAAAGATGGGGGAAAAAATTACAATTTTGGGGCTTTGACTTTCAGTATCCTGTTGTGTGCCACAGTTGGGAGGGCTCACAACTTCCACTGGCTTTATGCATTTTGTGTAGAGAAACTGTATGAACAAAATGCAGAAAATGCACACTGCTGCTTGTAAAAGCTTTATGACAGTCTTTAGGAGAAAGACACGATTTATTGAAAATGAAAATTCTGACACCAAAAGCCAGCCAACATTTACTGATGGAACATGACTTAATGCGTAACATAGGAAGCAACACAGCCTCATGTCTTAATGCACCAAGTTTCACCCACACACATTGAAATACAGTAAGAACAGTGATTTTCAGTCATATTATCAAAGTGATAGAGGGAGAAGCTGAAGGACAGGAGAACACTGTTAAGTACAAACTGTAATTAAAGACCTACCATGGTCCCTTCCCATCTGAATTACTCTGTGGTTCAACAGAAGAAGGTTAACCAACAACTGCATCAGGTATTCTCAAATGAATGGAAAAACATTTCCTGTGCAGGTGAAGTCAATCATAGTTCAATAAAGCCTAAATTTTTTAGACCCTAAGTTAGGATTTAAAATAAAAAGGTAAAAGGGATGGTAACAGCATTATCTCTTATTTGGTCACTGCTGCCATTCTGCTGTAGACAAATAAAGATTTAGCAAGCTGAGACACAGCTACTTTCTGCAGGATATTACTCCAGGGCAGTTCAGAAATTGCTCGAGCACTGTCAGATGGAGAGACAAGCTGTTGAATGGAGAAAAAAATTACAAAGAGAAAACAAGTACATAGGAATAACACACCAAAGGAAAAAAAAAAAAGAACAAAATATTCACAAAGATTAAGGATAGATAGTGCATAAACAGAACTCAGACAAAAATAATAATAATAAAGCCTAATATAATCTGCATGGCTTGATAAAGAAACCTCCTTGTACAACAGTGCATTAACAATAAGGCAAACCTTAAAAGGGGCTTAAATTATTTGAACCTGCATGACTTCGTGAACTCAGAACTTTGCAGTTCTCCCACCCCTTCTTAATGCCCTAAACCACGTAATGACAGCCGCTATGTGTTATGACAAAACCAGAATGTACCAAAAGGAGTCTTACACCAGTACATCCTCCACGAGGGTATGCAGGGTGCTGGGGTTGCGGATCAGCTTGTCCAGGAAGGTGACAATGTCACTGAACTTGGGACGGTGGTTCCTCTCCTTCTGCCAGCAGTGCAGCATGAGCTGGTGAAGAGAAGCTGGGCAGCCCATGGGAGCTGGAAGCCTGTAGCCCTCTTCAATGGACAGTATGACCTACAGAAATACAGTGTGTGTGAGTACCAGGCATCAAATGGTGAAAGGACGCTGTGGCACTGACAATTAGGAACCAGGGATGATAAATTATCCATGGCACAGCCACCCTCACTTCATGCATTGCTGGGGCTTCACTCGGGGAATCAGGACTGGCAGGGGTGTGACCAGAGGAGACAGGAAATATTTTGCAGGCATAAGAAACACAGTAGAAACTTTTTTAGGATCACTGGTCATCCTCTTCAAACAGCTAAGAAAGCAGGAGGGGAATAAGGAACTCACCAATACCACCATCGTTTTCATTCACTTCAGGGGGCCACAAACTCACTGGTGTGGACACTGCATCCCACCATGCTCTAATATTTGTATTCTGACACAGTGTTTGTGTGTATTTTATTAATGTATTTAGTTTAGTAATGTATTTTTATCTCTTTTTATTTTAAACCATAACTTAGGGTCTTAAATACACACAAACCCCAATACAATCAAGCACCACAAATACACATTGTGGTACCTGACAAATGTAATTGATATTCACATGTTTCTGCTGATCCTTAGACTAGGATTAATTCTGGCAATGTCTCCCACACCAAGTAACAGCAATGTTATTTTGCATTCTCCCTCAGACACTTGGATGTCTGAGATGTTTATGACAAAACGAAATTTAATAACATCATGGTGTTACCCTAAAGTGAGTGAGACCTTCAGATTCAGTGGATACAGAAAATGTGTTTGGTAAGGATTCAGAAAGAAACAGGTCTGCTGCCACAGGTATGAAAAAATTACAGTTGATCAGAGTTGAAGAAAAGCTTATTTTTAGTAACAGGGGTAGCAAAAAACATTGAAAAGAAGAGTAGCAGCCTGGCTTGATAGGAGTCAGCAAAAGTAGGTAAGGTCCATGGAAAGCTTCATGGATTCGTAACAGCTTACATGGATTCATCCTATGTAAGATTTAAAAAACACAAGGAAAGGTCAGGGGGTTCTGCTATGAGTGGTGGTAGCAGTGGGGATAATGTTACAAATTACAGGATTTTTGTGTGTGTGTGTGTAAAAAGGAATGCGAAACTAGTCAGTGGCTGACCAAAAACCAAGTTAGGAAAAAGACCAGCCTTATCACAGATACATAACCCTCCCACATAAAAATCCAGCCAATGCTAAATGTTTTCTAATGTACAAATGATTGCACACAATATTTATAACCACGCAGCGCACTAAGGAGGAACATACCTGCTGCACTGATACCCACTGTGCTGCAAGGAGACATTCCTCATTTGCACACAGATGTATGTACATGCTGCAGACATATTAATGCAGCTGGAAGGGGCTACATTAAACTGTTTACAGCAAATCAGTGTTTTACAGCACCAGCTCCGGCTTCAATATATTCAATCTTATTATCCTGGAATATATCCCTGCTCTCTATTTGAATTCTGCATTAATGCTGGCTCTGCTCAGCAATGCCTAATGCTTATGCTGCATGCATTATGTAAATAAAATAAGAGTAATGAAGCTGTGTTAGGACCCGAGCTCCCCTTGATGGCATGTCAGGAAATAGAACGAGGCTTTTGTAGCTGCTCACAGCTGCTTGTCTACGTTTCATAAACACAGGTGAGTTGGTCCTGTAATGTACACGCTGCTGTTACAGGAAAAAAATGCCACTGTCACATTGCCAGGGATGTATTTCCTTCAGAACTTACCTCCCAGTGATGAAACTGCCCCCGCAGACTCAGGAGGGACAAAACTCAACCGTGTGCATGGAATTTTATTCCCACTTATTTTTATAATACATTTATTGTTAATGTATCTCAAGCAGTTTGTCAGAAGTGGGTTCATAAAATGATCCTGACTGAGAGGGGCTGGCCACTGAAGAGGCCGTCCTTAGCAGCCCAGAAATGCAGATACCAAAATTTTTACATTTAACTGTGCCTGTTGCAAATGTGGAATTTATGAAATGTATTTTGTTTTTAAGGCAACAGGAAAGCTGTTCTACTTTTCAGAGACATATAGCATTTGCTCAACACAACAATAGAGGGCTGATGAGGTTTTGCTGAATTAATTTATTCAGGAAAAACCTAAAAGCAACCATAATTTTCCAGACATTTTCTCTGCCACACTTTATTTTAACATATCTCTGAAAATGAAGTCACAGTGCACTTTGTTTCCTCTCTTGTTCAAAAGGAACATTTCAGTATGAAGAAAAATGCCAGCTGGTACTGGGATAATTATAATTTCTCATTAATACCAGCATATTTTAAAAATAAACTGGAAATATTGCCTCATTAGTATCCCTTGTGAGGCAAGTATTATTTTTAGAGTCTAAGAAGCAAGAGTAAAGATGTGATAAGTGTCGAATACTGCAATGGGAATCAAGCCTCAAAGGAAGAATTAGAGCATTTTAAGTCCTTATTTATTTATATACTTATTTTTGCTCTTGCCCTGCCATGTGCATAGCACCCTCTCTCTCTGTTCAGAGAAATCAGATATCCATGTACCTAAAAGGGAAGAAGTACTAACTTAGTAATATAAAATGGTGTATTATAAAACATCTAAAGATTTTACACGTTAACTCCTCTCAAATGCCTTTTTCTCTTGTCAGTTTAAGGCTGACAAAGCACCACATCAATCATGAAATCTGCATCTACAGGAAGGATACAGCAACAGCTTGTTTGATGTTAGACATAGCTGTGAAGTTGGAATATTAACAGAGTTAATGTTAGATATTGGTTATGATTGCCTGAATGGCATTTTATGGACTTCTACACAAAATTTTTACAGGTTCAATTTCAAAATAATTGGCAATTGACAAAAATGCCATCTGAAAATGAAGCTGTAATCTTCCTGATAGTTTCATTATTAATAGCAACAGACATTCTTGCTTTCAAAAGTTAACTGACAGCTTTTTTAATGAGACTGAGACAGAAGAGAGTCCAGAGGGACTTATCCTTGTGTCCTCCTGACATCTGAAAAATCTACCAGGAGGGAGAGGCAGCTGCTCCTGCCTCATGGTACAGAGCCAATCCCAGGCGCCTGCCAAGCGTTTTGATATCTCTGAGTTGAAAGAACTATATTAGGATAAGTTGGGTTTTTTCAGTATTACAAGAAACTTTCAGGAGTGTAAGGAGTTTTATTCTGTTTGCTACAGTAGTTTCCTTGCATACCAATTACAAGCCATTAAATATTCTTTTCATTTTTTCCCCTTCTTTTTGAATGCTGCAGCTCTGCAACATGCATTAATTTATATGGCGGCCTCTAACAGGTGTCCCAGTAGACTTCACTCACAGCTGTTCTACAAACCAAATGCATGGAATATAAATCTTCCTTCCCTCACATGAGCATTAGCAAGCCAGATTCCTAGCACAATCTGTTCATCAGTACACTAGTTTCCTTGGAAAGTTCAATATCTTGGCTAATGTTTATTAATTAAGCAATAAGACACGACAGACTGTGCAGCAGCCCTAATTAATGGACACCTCTGGTGCCTGCCACACATCTAAGAAGTGCATTAATCAGCACCAACACAGTTTGGAAGTGACTTACCACAATAATAAAATGGTTATTTACTTAAACAAGAGCATTTCTCAAACTTAGCAACATTTTTAAGCTCTGCATTACGCCATGTACAGTATTAATTTTATAGGAAGCATTTTGCAACTCCG
The DNA here is from genome assembly GCF_021018805.1 of Prinia subflava. Classification (NCBI taxonomy): domain Eukaryota; kingdom Metazoa; phylum Chordata; class Aves; order Passeriformes; family Cisticolidae; genus Prinia; species Prinia subflava. The sequence goes on from NC_086271.1 coordinate 1,959,498, forward strand.
TTTCCTTAAGTTCAGCTTCCAAATCCTTGCTGGGGAATATGAATAGAGGATGCTGGATTTGCAGAGGTGTTGAGTCATTCTGGATACCTGTGAGCAGCTGTAGTCTCTGAACACCAGACTGGGTTTATTTAGGTGGCAGGTACCAGTTTAGAACTTCTCTCATCAGCTGTGTTCATCACTTACTTAGCCATGGTCTAAAAAAGTGAGTTCATTTCCCAAAGCTGTATAATTAGAAAAGCAATTGGCAAGATGGAATGGGAAAAAAAAACCCAAACCCACAAACCAGACCTGGCTCTGCAGAGTTTATACGTGGAAAACTTCTGGTGATCTACCCAAACCCACCCAATTCAGGAAATATGTCAATTGCTATCTAGAGAAGAGTTTTATTATGATCCAGACTCGTAAGTGTTTTAAGGGTAATATTAGCAGACATTTTGATGTGGCAGAACCTCTGACTGTACCCATGCAAGACCTTATTAACTGTTGTTTGCATCCTGTGTCTTTTATGAATCTGTTTAGTGCACATCTCTCTCTGTTGTTTTCCCTGCCATCTGTACAGGACCAAGGACCTTTGAAAGTCTTATTATTTCTGCAAAATAAGCTCATGTGAATTCAGGGAAATTTATTGTACTAAAAGAACCATCTCAATATCCAGTAAAATAAGCTTTACATTAGGTTTAATAACTTGAAATTTCCCACTGACACTTGAAGTCACTAAACCTATGTGGAAGGTCACAGGCGGTCGTTGCTCACATTCTGGCACCGAAATCCTGTGGGTAGGAGAAAAGGAGTCCTTTGTGCTGGGAACTGCTGAATTGCAGGGAAAGCCCCAACAATGGGCATCATTAGGGCCTACAGAATCATTTTGTATTAATAGATATTTTTATTTTGGATGCAGGAGTAATTAAACATTGCTGTCTTTGTGCTGTAGCTGATTATTTAGTATATTCTAAATGGAGAGATTTGTGATAGTCTTTCTTTTGTTTCTAAAGGGTTAGGTTGTTTTTTTTCCTTTTCTTCCTGAAACAGTGAAATTACTTTTTAAAATTAAAATCTCTCTCAGATCTTATCCCCAAATGACCGATCAGCCTTAACAAGCAACCAGACTTGAAGAGCTGAATAACTTAGCAACAATGTAAAAACAGCCATCTGGGAAAGTCTTGTCAATTCTTCAGAAGCAACGCAGGAATATTCTAGGCACATATATGAGAGAGGTTAAGGTGGCTTGGCTGATATTCTACATTTTGACACAGAGCTTGATGGCTGGTGTGAAGACTGAGTGTACCAGTCTGAGCTGTCACAGGGATCCATCAAACAAGAGAATTTGTGAAAACTGAAATTGTGGTAGAGAAAAAAAACCCTACCATTTCCCCTTTCCGATATTTCTTTTTCTAAAACAAGCTTTCAATTATACTAGAAGAAAATTTGTTTTTTTAAAAAATTGAGATTCCAGCCTAGATAGGGAATAAGACAGCAAAGCAGGGCAGGGAGTGGCAATAACTTCCAAAGCACATTTGAAGAAGTTGCAGATGGATCCTGGGCAGTACTCACATCCTGGTTGGACATCTCCCAGTAGGGCCTCTCTCCGTAGGACATCACCTCCCACATGACAATTCCGTAGCTCCAGGCGTCGCTGGCTGAGGAGAACTTGCGGTAAGCGATGGCTTCGGGGGCCGTCCACCTGATGGGGATCTTCCCACCCTGGAAAAAGGTTAAAACTTGTCAAGATGATTAGGATAAGAGGAACACATGTTTAAAAGAAAAGGAAAGAAAAATCACCCTGGATTCTGAGATTCTGTGTTCTGACTTCCATCAGTTTGCCTTGTCAATATGCTAAAAGCCGAAAGGAAGAAATGCCTTTTTTAAGGAATTTGAAAATAATTCATTTCATATGTAGTCTAATTCACCAATACCTGCACTCTGTGAAAAAAACACTGTTCAAAGAGCAGAAAGCATTTGAGGTGATTAATGTTTGTTCAGTCATATAAATAATCAGAACATGCATTTTGATTGAATACATCCCAAGCCCTGAATTCCTAGTTCACTGACATTTACGCTTTTTTCCTAAATGAAACAGAAACATCTATTGCAAAATGGAACACTGAAAGCTCTTAATAAAATTGTATAATCAGGAAAGAAACTATAGGTCTTCTATATAAAGCATTACATTTGAGGATATCTTTTAATTTTTGTTGTGCCCTTTAAATATCCAGGTAGAAAACAAATCAAGTGTGCTTCTACACAGGCATTTCCTTAGGGTATTTGACAGTGTCATTCTGCAGCCTACATCTTAAAATCCAAGCTCTCCCACCAAAAAAAAAGAAATCAATCAACATAAGAAATCAATCAAGAAACCCAACTTACTGTTTACAAGACCATGGGATGCAGAATTTTTCTCTGACATTACCAATTTACACCAATTTTTCGTAATTTACCAATTACGAAATCCCTTCTTATTCTCTCATAAGTAGTTTCTATGTCAGAACTACTTTTCCATCTCATTAAAAAAAAAGTATTTCTTCTCCAGGTGCACTGCTCATTTCAAAATTTTTCTTTTCTCTTTTTCTTTTCAAGAGTGTACATTTATTCTCACTCTCACTGAACTCTTTGGAGAGAGAAAAGCAGTACAGTGAAGGTGCCACTAGATGGTAGAAGGAGGCAGTCAGTGGAGCTGAGCTCACTCAGCAGTGGTTGCTTTCAACAAGCAGTAATAGATTCTGCTCAGTGTTATAATTGTATTTCTGACTGAAACAAAAGAGGAAATGAACTGGAACAACCATTTGGCAATGAAGAGAGGCCACAGTCAAAAACAAGTATGTAAATCTCTGTTAATTTGCTTTGAATGTATAAAAAATTGTCTGAGAGTTGTTGAGGCCTGACTTCAGCTGAGTTGAGTTGCTGAAGCTGTTTGTTCTACCAATAAATTGTTCAAAATCCAGCCTCTGTGGGGATGTGCCACTCAGCCAAGCTCTCCTTGCAGATGGAAAAGGCATTGTTAACATTTATGTTGTGTGACAGTGGCCAAGATGTCTTTTGGACATTTTTACTTTTTTTTTGCAGCTTTTTCAAAGCCTTTGGTCTTCACTTACTGACTTAAGCACCAATAAGGTATTTTTTTGTATTTTTGCCCAAGTACCTTCACTATGTGCCTTTTATTTATCCGTTATCCTGGTAGTCAGGTCACTCATCTGGCAGAGATGCAGAAGCCTTTGTGCCTCACCTGCTGCCACCTGCCCTCACCTGCAGTATGTGATGGTCTTGGTCCCCTCCTGGTACAGCTGTTCCACTTAAGAAGCAATTTAAAAGGTTTTTTGGGTATGCAAATGAAGAAACAGGGGAGACAAAAGAGAGCTGTGACAGGATAGGCCAGGATGATTTCTTGTCTCTTCTCCAGGAAATATTTATTTATACCTTCCAAAGAAATTGGGTAAGAGCACTTGGTGCTTGATCTCACAGTCTGGTTTCAGTGGTCTTTTCATGCAATGTGCAAGGCCTGGCTTCCTGAGGTAGTGGAAAAATCAGCCACAAATTCAAATTCAATGCCACAAATGTGCCCCTTACATTGGGATGTCCAACCAAAAGGATTTCTGAGAAACAAAAAGTTTTAGGGTCCAACAGCAGAGGGTATTTCAGAAGTATCTCATCACATCAGAGAGTTATGGTCTTGTCCTTTTTACTGGATTGAATTTAGTTCTCCATTTCAAAGATTTTATCACCAAACTTAGGCAACTCCATCCTCAGATTCCTGTTTTGCAGAGTTTTATCATTTTTTTAATTTTAAGGAAATTGTTATGTTAATAATTAAATATCTGCTTGAAGGTAAAACACAAATCTGTACATGTGAATCAAAGGCACTTGGATATTTAAAGATTTTACTTTTAATGTATATATTAACATAGTATAGATAACATAACAGGAAAACAATCTTTTTTCTTAAATGTGATTTTGTATTCCCAAATTATGCTCAAAAGTGAGGGCACATCTTGAGCAGCGTTTGCAGCTAGATTTGTGACTCCTGGCTAAATAAAAACGAGTTTTAAAGAATCTGATCAGACTCCATAACTGCTTTCATGACTGAGCTTCACTGACTGATCCCTTTCGGACTGAAACAGTAGCAGCTCACTGAGTGTGAAAATGAGAATGAAGAACAGAATCTTAACAAAATTCAAGGCAGTTCATGTTCAAGGGCATAAGATGTGTTCAGAGCTGTAAAATAAAACATTTTTGTGGTGGCTCTAAAAACCTCTAAAATTTTTACAATGGATCCATTTACAATGGGTCTCATGTATGAAGTTGTTATATTCATGAAAATGTGAATTTCAATGCTTAATTATGGTTGCAGAATATATTTTTATGCAAAAAAAAAGTTGTTCTATTTATTTAAAAGCCATTCAAAAGGTAGAGATTGCAATATGAGTACTTTAAGGAACAGGTATGACTGAATAGCAGTAATAGCTGCTCATGCATAATAAAAGAGCACATAAAGTTTAGAGTGACTGAAAATATATTTCCTGTTTCTGATTAAAATAATAAACAGTGTTACTGGTATTGGATACACCTTTTTATATTTTAATCTAACCGGGGAAATAATAAATGTAATACTTACTGTTTACACACTGCCTCACCTTCAAATTAGGGTAATTTATAAATCATTTACATATTTCTGCTATAGCAATGAGATCTCTCAGAGCTGCCTGCATTAGAGAGCCCCTTTTTGCTTTTAGGTTATTCTCTGTTGGTTTTTTTTTTGGCGGGGGGGGATGGGTTGGGGAGGAGGAGCAGAATGGGTGTTAGGAAACAAATTGTTTTTCTGCTTCATCTCATACATTAATAATGATATCAGTGATAACCTAATTTTATTTTCACACAGTGAAATAACACTAAACTCCACGGTTCAAATAATTAGAATTCAGCCTTTTTTTCCTGTATGCTGCCAGCTGAGCAGTGCCTATCTCCTGATTTTTTTTTGTGATTGTAATTTAATAAGCAATTTTACCACGCAGCATAGGAGTACCCTTGGAATTACGATATTAGGCTCACATTGCTTAGCTTGTAGAACTGTTCAGAGATGAACCTTTGAAATGGAATTTACCCCCTCAGCCACACCCACACACACGCTGGCTTTCCCTGCAGAACTGGCAACTGCACGGTTTGCCACACACTGGAAGGCAGGACTGGAACTCTGTGGTGCAGAACACCTCATTCCTTATCCCAGGCCATGCGTGAAAGAGAGACAGCCTGCACAAAGTGCCACCTCTCAGCTCACACCACCAAAAAGTGCTTGTGATGTCTTGTGCGGCCATACCTGCATTTTTGCTTTCTCCAGTTTGATTTTATTTTTTCCTATTCTATGTGTTAGACATCTCTTTAAAACCAGGAGGCATTAACAGTTCCTTTAATGAAAAATCTAACCGTATTTCCAAACTCCAGCAGAACAATGCAGCTGGCAGCTACAGCCCATTATTCTACCAAAAAAAGGTCAGGATGCATCAGCAAGCTCCAAAAGTGTGATGTGAACAAACAAAGGAGGAAGCCTTTTAGATGCCCAGAACTTCTGGCATGCCCTGGTGGCTGATTAAAGTGAGGAGTGGTAGCACTGAGAGCCTGAGAGCCTTTAAGTATTGGACATAATTCATCATTCTGTACAAAAACCTTTTGCCACTTTACTAGAGTGATGCTTTTATTTGATGCTCAAATTTTTCACGTGGAATGCTACAAGTACTCAGAATTTAACATCCTCAAATCATAATTTAGAACTATTCAGTACTTTCAACAGTCTTCTGTTGTGCCTATTGAAAAGTGTCTATTGAAATATCAGAGAAACGACATGGCAAGATAACAAAACTGCTCTGCAAAAGCATTTCAGAATTTGTGCTCATTATGTCCAATTCCAGTTAGTTCTACCAGTCTCATTTCCCTCAGAATTGAAATGAATAAACCCCCCTGATTTTCAAAAAGACTAAATTTGCTTTTTAATTTGCTGGAAAAATATTAGTTTTCTTTCAAATGTCCTGATTAACAATGCTGAAGTTAAATATGTGGAACTTGATTTTTCCCTCCTAAGTTAGCTATTCAAATTTTCAGAACAAGTTATTTATGGCTTTGAGAATATGTTAATTTTAGTGGCTGTTAACCCCTACACAGCACATCTACTTGTGTCTTCCAAAAGAGGGAAAACTCTTGATGGATGGAAGGAATTAGCACTGAAGATATCAGCAGAATTAAAGCAGACAAGATAAAATGTCTGTCCACAGATCATCAGAAACACTTCACATTAACCAGCAGAGGTGTATGAGGGTGCTTCTCCAAAATCCTCCACACCATCCTGTCATTTTGTCTTTCTAAAGGCCAAGAGATGGATGGATTGAGTAGTGCTGCACATACATGCACACCTCCTGCAAGGCAGACATATCCTTGCCTGTCACCTTTTAGCTCAAAAATCAAAGAGTTAAAATGTTAAACGACTTTGCTAAAATTCAAAGAATCATGAGAACAGAAACACAGTGGAGAGTCTCATTAGGAGTGGCAGCAGCATTCCTTTGAAACAAAGCCCTTCAGCAGCCCCTTGCCTGCTCTGAGGCACTGATCCTACTTTGGACTGTGAGACAGTAAGAAGGCTGATAAAAATGAATCGTTCTGACCCCCAAAATCCACATAAATGAAACAGCAGTGATTATTTTTGACCATTTACATCTATCCTGCCTTCGTATTTTCTTGACAGGGCCATTTAAGGAACTTTATACAGTGACAAAGAACTCCCAAATACAAGTGGTTGATTCTGTTGCCTCTTGTTTGTGTAACTAACTGGATTACACATCTTTTCATTAGAGAGGATGCCTTTATCTACAAGGTGCTCACTGAAAATAGGTTGATTTTTTGCCAGAAATATTAGTTTTAAAGTATTTGTTTTGTTTTTAGATGAATTCCAGGCCAGGCAGCTTTGTGAGGAGGGGCGGTGTCCTCAGAGCCCTGGTGAGAACCAGTCGAGCGTACAAAGGCAGATAAACCAAGTATTTTGTAGAACCTCTCTAAGACTGGTCTTTTGAAAGGTAATGATGAGACTGGAGGAGCCAAGGAGTCTCATACACTTTTACAGAATGGGACTTCACATTTCCTTAGGATCAAGAATGCATTTCACAGTATTGTGTGCTTGGCTCTTGATCACACAGAAACCCTCTCCACTTCTGAAATTAAATATCGGGAGCCAGCATCCCTACCAAATCCAGTTTAGAAACTACAGCACTATTTGACAGTAATGATAGGAAAAAATGTCATTTTTCCTTGAAACTAATATTTCTGGCAAAGATCTCTTTTCAAGAGCATCAATTTCAAGCTATCTGCCAGCTGTGTCAGCACAGCTCACATTACAGCTGTAACCAATTTCTTGAGAGTTACTTCTCCAGAGTCCTTCAATCTGCACATCCAGCCCATCCACTTTGCTTACACAAGGAGTCCTACCAAAGTCAATGGAAAAGGTGAAAAGGAATTTTTTTTTTGTTCTGAGCTGCTTATTTGAAGGATGCCTTACATTGCACAACTCTGCAACAAAGCAATTTGCTATGTGGTCTGCTCTTTCAGCAGAACTGAGTTACCAAACACAAATATTTCTCTAAACTCAAGTAATTTAAATTGAAAAAACCCCAAAAAAACCAAAAAACCCCAAAGAACTTACTAGGCACTACCTTTTCTTAAAAGCATCAAGGAAGGCTCATCTCTGAAATTATGCCCCTGCCTTGCCCAGGGCGTCATGAAGTATTTATTATTGGAAAAATGAACTGTTACCATGCACTGCTTGAACACTGGATGTTATTATCCACCATTAACGATTTCACAGCTAGTGATTTCCACACTCATATCTAGCTGACATGCACAGCAAACACTTCTCAAATTCCAGGGATCAAGTGGCCTCTCTCTGCACTGCCATAAAGCCCAGATCATTCATGCCTCTGCCCTGCCCCTGAACCCTGCCACAATTCCTTCTCTACCACACAATTTGAAGTGGCCAATAAAAACCCAGAAGCATCTGGGAACTTGGAAAGTGAGAACAAACTGAAATGGATCCTGAATTAACATAGAGCTTGCTCTGGGGTACATGAGATTTTATTTACCTAGGGCTTCTTTGAAGTTTATTCCAGAAACAAGTCGGAAACACCACAAAAACTGGGCTTTTCTTCTGAGAGTTGCAGTGCCACACATGGATGAGGATCAGAATTATTATGAGGCTGAGCTACTCTGCAAGTATCACTGCTTTAGTTTTCATCCCAGCTGCATCAAGAAGTGCAGAGAAGAATTAATACCTTAGCATCTGATGAATTTTAGTAATATTTTCTGCTCACATTTTCACGAGGTCACTTCTCATTTTATCCTGAGGGAGTTTACTGGTTATTTAAGTTTCAGTCAATTCATGGATAAGTAGGTGTTTAAAAAATGGGAAATAAACAGTCAGAAAGGAAAGGTCAGTTTCTAGAGTGGCATCCCCCAGAGATCAATGCTCATGTCCTGCTGGCGGTGTATGTAGAATCTATAATACAGGATGAACTGGGAACATCTAAAATTGTACTAGAAACCAAAGGTATTCATAGTAGTAAAGATGATGAGGATTTATGACTAAAATTTGCCAGAGACCCTTATGATACTGAATTTCAAACTGATAAAATTCAGTGTTATAGTGATGCACACAGAATAAAATGATCCTAACTTTACATAACAAATAACACGACTGTATGAGACAGATCTTGTAGTTATAGCACAGAGTTGGCTCTACAACAGTATCAACCCCCTGCTCAAAAGCAGAGTAAAGGTAAAAATGGAATGAAATTGTAAAAATAATGGGAGAACAGCTGCTGATGATGGTGAAGCAGCTGAATCCAGGGCCATGGATCAGGAAGCATAACAGGGAGCAGGGATGTGTCAGACACTGAGCACCGTGTCCTGCCTTCCCATCTGGGGACAGAGGGACAAAGACAAGGAAGGCTGGCCCTGGGCAGGGTGGGCAGGTAACAGCAGAGGAGGGATGGTAACAGCCATTTCTTCCATAATTGGCCAAAAAGCTCCCAGTGCCACCCTGCTGGCTTTGCAAAGAAACCAAGTGTGTGAGGCACAGCTGCACCCCCAGCACGTCTGTCTGCCAGCCAAGCCCAGGCTGGGGGCTTGGAACCACTGGGAATTTAAAAAGCATGGATGGGGGGAAGGCAGGACAGGAAAGACATCCAAGGCTAGATCCAGTCACCTCAGCATGGTCTCTAGTGTCCCTTTTGGCACTGTCACCTGCTCACCAGCTGTCACTTCAGGAAATGCAGGTCTCCCACTGTCTTGTGTCTGCCAGTTCTCTGCAGAGATCTCAGGGACTGTTGGGCCCCTACAAATCTGCAGCAGATCCCTTGCCTCTTTCCCATGTGTTTAATGGAAAACCAGTACCAAGCACTGCAGAGAGATCCCAGCATTTCTCCTGCTGTACTGGGCCAGGCAGCGGCTCAGGGGCCCATCAGGCTGCACAACCTCAGGCACAACAAAGTTGCTCAGCTGGCAAATATCTGGGGAGAGAGGTACAGGGATATGGAAGGCTTATGACTAATTTGATATTGCATGAGGCCACAGGAGCATGGGAGGGATCTAAACTTTACCAGGGAAGAGAAAGAGCACAGCAAGAAGCTGGAGGTGTTGTGAAGGTGCCTGGGGAGATTTTCTCAGAAGATCAGAAGCTGTGCTATAGAGGTTGTAGAAGGCAGCCTGAGAACCAGGGTAACTATGGCATGGAAATGCAGCTGATATCTGTAACGGAGCACCAGGACACAGGGCTTCTTTAAAATAAATAAATGAAATAAAATTTTCCCTCTCCTCAGCCCCTGGAAGGTATCCCACAGATTTTTCTGAGTAGCAAGGGACACACAAGAGCCACGGAGTCCAGCGGAAGGTGCAACACAGTGTTGTCAGACTGTAACTGCACAAACACAGATGAAATGTATCACCAAAAAAAAGCCAAAGAAATGAACATACAAGAGTGGTTTTCAGCCCAAGCAAGGGCTGCTTCACAACAGAGCTCCTCTGATGTTTCTATCTGGTGTAGTGACACAGTGGCAGTGTCCATAGATCACTGCAGTGTGGCAGTATGCAAACTGTTGAATAACAGGAGAACCATCTGTCGGATGATGAATAGTTTGGCACAGGAATGTGGTCAAGCCTTCCTGCAGATACCCACATGCACCCAGATCTCTGCCAGCTGCCTGAGTAAAGGGCACTGAACATCAAGCTGGTTCCTATGTCACGCTCATCTGCAGCTCAGCAGAGCACAGCCCTGACTGATGAGTGTGATGGCAGCTCCAGTCACACCAGTGGCAAGGCCTTTCATCTACTGGTGTTTATACTGGTGCAATGTTGGCTTACAGACACTGAGGATCTGCTCCTGGCTTTGACAGCAGTGAAACTCCTTAGTACTGCACTTCCTAGACTTCTGTACTTCTTCCTGTATCTTGACATACTTTAATTTAGGCTGCTTTTGAATTGTGGCACCTTTTGTGCCATAAGTCAGCTGAATTTACACCTTGTAATCCCCAGATGGCATAACACTTTGAGTTTTTCTGATGGTGCATCATAGTAAATCACCATCTGACCGATGATAATATAATGGGAATAACAAATTAACATAATTTATCATTCCTGTACCTTGCTCAGGGGATATTTTACTTTATCATATAATGTATTAGTTGACACTTCCATGACATATTGCAGTAAGACATCATCAGAAGGAAACATTTTGATGTGGTAGGACCTGTATACCAAGGCCAGGTTGGGTGGGGCTTGGAACAGCCTGGGATAGTGGAAGGTGTTCCTGCCCATGGCAGAGGAGACTGAAACCACAAGATCTTTAAGGTCCCTTCCAACTCAAGCCATTCTCTGATTCTATTATTATTGTGTGACATCAAACTTCCCACTGGTGCTAGACCAGCTGTGGTTTATCTTACAGTGACGCCCTCTAAGCAGTTGGAACTCTTGCATTACCTTCACAAGTTCACCAAAAAACTTCATCAAAGTAGCTGACAATGGACCTTTTAGAGTATCTCTACCAAAAAAAGCCAGAAAACAAAAACCAAACAAACCAGAAAACACCTCTACCTAGCTCAGAATCTTGGAAAACAAGGAGGGGTTCTAAAAACTATTATTTTTAATTTAGAAACATTAACTTAGCAGAGGTAGGCTGTCAAATGACAAGGCTTCTTAAACCCCAAATTTGCTGAGAGCCTGCCATTTAAATAGTTTTCAACGTTCAGGCACAGGTGCATGGCAGTTGCGCTTACATGGAAACTTGCCTAATATATGAGTGCAACTTCTGCAGGAAGCATCCTTCTGTGCTAAAAAGTCATAGGCACTGACAGTTTCTTCTTTTTCAATCATCTGAGTTACATTTATATACTGAAAAATGAACATATGCATATATGAATATACAGATAGGAAATGGATTTCCAAATCTCTGGTGGACAAACAAAGAAATGCATTGCAACAGGCAGCTCTAGCACAGCTGTGCCTGCAGCATCTGAAGGCAAACTCTTTCAGGTAATAGCATTGGGGAAGGCAGAATAAATCAAAAACATTCAGCAGAACTTAATGACATTTTAGGAAAATGCATTTTTCTGCTCAGTCTCTAGATAGTTAATAACCTACTCATTTGCTCCCACTTGATTTCTGTACACCTCAGGAAATTAAAGTCAAGCATTTTTGATTGCAACAAAGTTATGGGACTCTAATGCATGGTTTTGATTTCTTGTTGTTAAGTTCTTTTGTGTAAAGGGCTAAAGTTCAACCTTATCTTCAAAATCTGTATCACTTGAAAAGAAACCAACCCAGAGTGCTAATCAATACTTATTTTCACACCTACAGCAAAGTAGGGTGTATTTTATGACAAATGCAATCCTCAGTTGCTTGGTTTTGGTATAGACTGGAAATTCCTGGAGAGGCCTGGGGATCATTCTCAGGAATTCCCAACAACCAGTGAAAGAACTGAAGGAAGAACCTGAGTATTTCAGAGGATGGGGATCATACTTTCACCCAGTAAAACAGCTGTATCAGGATGAAAAACCTCCAATAAACTCAGTGTCCAGTGACTTACCACCAAAAACAACATTGAAAAGAAGCCACAATCCCTTATCAGCAACTTCCAGAACACTACTGGATTTATTCCAGGTACCAGAGAACTGACTGACTACACCCTTAAGAATGTGCTCTGGGAAATTGATACAGATCAGTCGTCTATCCTTAAACTTCCACACCTTCTGGAATAGTCCCTGTCCCCATGACTACACCCTCAATATCTCTGGGGCATGTATTCTTCTAACCAATGAAAGGTAGGTAAAGCTGCACTTCTGGCACAACTCAGCCTAATTTAAGAAAACCCAGTCAAACAACAAAGTAATGACCCCCATCACCAATCACAGAGGAGTTTATAGAAGCAATGGACCAATTTTTTTTCATGTATATTGCTTTTTGCAATATACACAGTGTTTCCATGGACTAATGCCGTGGCATTTTATTGCACATTTGATCTTTTTTAGTGCTTCAAAATCTTTCAGTTGTGTAAGATTTTCAGCAGTGGAATACAGGCAATTGCTGCTTCATTAAAAATGTATAGCAAAAATAAGCATGAGTACACTTAAATAATTTTGTTTATTTTGGCATTTGAGGGTTGAAAAGCTCAGTGCTGAAACTGCCTTCTTTAGATTCATGATAATCACAGCAAATGCACCATACAAAAACCTCGAGTCAGATAAACAATCTTGTTTTTGTATTGTTGCTCAATTGTCTTCACAATTCCCTAAAAGCCCATAAAGGTTTTTTTGGAGGTACGCTGACCAATAATGATTTTTCCCAGCACTGGAACCAAATCTGCAGAGTTGTTTTTCACGCTTCGTATTTTATGTGCATTTCCAAAAACAAGAGGTGGTTTTGCTGAAATGATTAAACATGAAAATGGTGCAGTGACACTGCTCAGCCGTTTTGCTCCTCAACATCTTTTACAGCTCCCAACTAACTACTCTCATGGCAACCCTCTGAAGAAGCTGCTGTCTCCATTTCACAGTGGGAAAAACAGAGCCAGAAGCTGAGGACCATCAAATATTCTGAATACCTGCAAATCCCACTGGCAATAACTGGATTTCTGGATGCTCATTGTTACTGAAACCAGGCTGTAAATGATTTATATGGGTAAAACTGCAAGGTAGAAAAGCAAGAATCTCTGAAATAAAGTTCCAGCTTATGCAGTTGCTGGGTTCCTGGGCTGTGCCTTCATCTCACATGTGACTTACGACAGATTTTGTACTTATAAAAATAGAACAAAATAATGGTCAACTGCTATGAATGCTTATGTGGACATCTTCCTCCTTTGCAGTGTGCTCATTTCAGTAAAAAATCCACACACAGATTTTAAAGAATGAAATAGTTGCAGGCAAAGCAGAACTAGTTCTAATTTAGTATGGAAAAATCACAGTTATTGTCAGTATGCACCTAACCAGGAAAGGCTAAACTATGTGACTCAAAAAAAATGGTGTTACCTCTAACAATTCCACCTTGGAGCAGTCCTTATAATGCTTCCCAGTCCTGCATTGTATTCCACATGCAATGGAGAAATATTGCTGAAGTTATTAAGCCACAGAAACGCATATAAACCTCCAGGCTGTTAAATAATGAATCATATTCACTATAACAAATCAAACCTTTTCCTCAGTGCAACACTCTGTTGCATGTCCCAAAGTGCAGCAGTGTTCATCTACCTCTGATTTTGTAAACACTACAAAACCAGCAGAATGGTATTCAAGCTCTAAGATCACACAATCTGTTCTATATTCTTTATTCAGTTTAGCTCAAAAGATCAAAAAGCAGGGTGATAATTTCTCTTTATCTGTTATTCAACTTGCACAAGAACTTTCATAATGGAAATTTTGTATTTTGGGCTTGGAATTGTTTTGAGTGGTGGTGGGTGGTTTTGTAGTTGTTTTTTGGTTCCTTCCCCTTTCCTTCCCCTTTCCTTCCCCTTTCCTTCCCCTTTCCTTCTCCTTCTCCTTCTCCTTCTCCTTCTCCTTCTCCTTTCCTTTCCTTTCCTTTCCTTTCCTTTCCTTTCCTTTCCTTTCCTTTCCTTTCCTTTCCTTTCCTTTCCTTTCCTTTCCTTTCCTTTCCTTTCCTTTCCTTTCCTTTCCTTTCCTTTCCTTTCCTTTCCTTTCCTTTCCTTTCCTTTCCTTTCCTTTCCTTTCCTTTCCTTTCCTTTCCTTTCCTTTCCTTTCCTTTCCTTTCCTTTCCTTTCCTTTCCTTTCCTTTCCTTTCCTTTCCTTTCCTTTCCTTTTTCTCTTACATTAATTTGATTAAACATGCATCAGCACTATTAAGCTGCAGGAGCAAAACATTGGGTTTCTTGTGCTGCCCTGGGACTTGTCAACAAGCCAAACTCACAGATGTTGCAACGAACACACACCATTTGGTCCATTTCTAGAATAAATATCATAGTTTGCTTTATCCACACTGTCATGACCCTGGATAAGTAAGCAGCAAGATCAGCTAAATCCTCTCACCTACTCTGTACTTTTGATAAGCTGACACAAAGCAGGAAGAAAAAGAGAAAGAGGCAAAATTAGGGAAAAGGGCAAAAACCCATGTGATTTTCATGCCTCATGCCACAAGATTTTCTTCTTTGAAGACTGGGTTATGGCTTTCCCTGTTGCAACAAGATGCGTATTTTCTTACAAACAACAAAGCAGGTAGGAGTACTTAGAAGCAAGAAAAACTGTGAAATTATATTTAGTAGCTTGTTGTGATGGCTCCTAAGTGTGTGAATAACCCTCCCAGAATCCTCACAGGGTCTCACCATCTTCTGCTGTGCTCCTGAAAGATACTGGTCTATAAAAACTTAATAAGACAGAAAATTGGGAACTGGTATTTTGAAGGACTCTGACATAAAGGAAACACCTCATGTGGCTCCGTGAAGGAATCGCTTGTGAGCAATGAGCAGCTCAGTCCACAGAGACATCAGCAATGCAGCAACTGCAAATGGAAGTGCGTGATGCCAGTGGAAGCTGCAGGAACGCTGAGCAGCTGGGAGGTGCTGTTCACAGGGGCCATAAAACTGGTGCTGCACAGCCAGCAGCAAGAGTTGTGTGCATATTAACTACGAAAAATAGCTCTTTCCCACGAAAAGATCTGTCAAAATACACATTCTCTAATGCAGGGTAAGATCTTGGGTGCAGAGAGGTAGGTTCCTCATCAATGCCTGTCCCAGCCTAATCTCCCATGAAAAAAATTATGGCCCAGCTGGAAAGGTTCCCTGTGTTTTGAACAAGTACTTTGAGGGGGAATTCTTACAAGACACGTTTTTTCGTTTTTTTGTTAAAAGCAGCAATATTTCAGTGCCATGATCACTCCAGCAGTTGATGGTTCCCAGACAAAGATAGCTCAGAGTAAAATCACCCGTTCTGACAAGTGAGATGCCAGCAGTTTGTGGGGCCCAGCCTGTGCGCCTGCTGTAATTAAATTTGCACACAAATTGAAGCGTGCAGTGCTGCTGTTTCTCTTAATGGAACAGACCTTCTGGACAGAACTTTCAGAGCCTGAGGTAGTCATGTCTGTTTGGATGAGTCTTTGGCATGCCATGTCAATCTTTACTTAAAATTTTGTATGAGCTTCAGATATTTCTATTTTACTGCATAGATTAGCAAAGAACATCCCGTCATGTACAGCTGATTAAGACAAATATTGTTTGCAACTTGTTATGCCAGTCCTGAAGCAATAAAAGATCTTTTTGAACAGGAAAAAGGCAGCAATCCTGTAAGATGGATATTTTCATTTTTCTTTGGGTTTTCAGGTGAAAGCCATGGGGGAGGCTCCAGGTTTCCTCCAGCTTTACTTCTGAGGCCCCTCTGCTTGGGCAGCCACTGACTCTGCTCAGGGAGAGATACGGGAGAAGGGAAGATGTGGCAGGCAAGAGACAGCCTCGAGGAGTTTGTGATGATCCAAAACCAAAGAGAGGAGAGGAAAAACTTCCTAGAGATGAGGAGGGGCTGGCACAATTCATAAATCCCTGACTACAAAAGTCCCTGACTTGGGCTTAGTCCCTGACTAAGCCTAACCTTCAAGCAAGATCTGGAGTTTTTTGCCCAAAGTTCTGCTGGCTCAGGGTCCTGTCACAGGCCTTTTCTCCTCAATTTCCAATAGGGACTTAAAGGCCTGCTGAAATGAAAATATTTAACCATGAAAACTGATATCTTTTGCATGTCAAAATGACCCTGTAGCTGATTCTGTCACCTACACAATGGGATATTATTATTCAGTGCAGTTAGTTGCCAAAAATATATATGAACCCCCTCACTGTTCTCTCCTAATTAAGAAGCAGATGTTACTTATGGTTCTATTTCTGATGGAGGCCAAATGTTCTGTATGCAATTGGAAAGAAAAAACATATTAAAACCTCAACAAATTACTGAAACCATGGATCCCAGCATAATTTTTTCAAGAAGAGTGTAGCAGACCTGCTAAACAATTTATGAGCATGACAGTTTCATGAACTTTTGGCAGCTCCCATTTAGAAAAGACTGAAAAGAGTCTGCACACCCAGTGTGCATTCATTTAATTGAATAATTTACAGTGTATTGTGGTGTGGGTTTCCCCACTTTTATTCTATAAACTGAGGACATTTCAGAAGAAATACTATGCAATGAAATATATTCCTTTTGTTAGTCACAGATGTTAGGTGTATCTTTATATTTGCTCTCTTTTTTCTATACCTGCTTTTATTGTGACACTGCTGAACCATGAAAAAAATCCACAGAATTTGATCAAGAGACTAAATGAATCCCAGAAAGTTTTCAATCTTTCTGATTAAAAAAAAAAAAGAAGAAGAAAAAAAGACCTAGTCCAGGGAAGTTATTGCTCACAAGAAACAATCAATTTATATGGTATAAAGCATGCCTTCCTGTTTTAGTGGAAATACCCAGCATCAGCCTGTCTCCAGCAGAAAGGAACAAGGTGCAGAGATGAAATCTTGAGAAGCAGACAGGCAAATCCACAAGGCCAGACTCACTACAAAAACATGAGCAGAAATGCTGTTGACTTACTCTAGGGCAAATACAAGAGAAAGCCAAGAGATATTTTAATTAGAACATGGAATAAAGTCCCAGTTTAACCAGGGGGCTATCTCTGATCCTAAAGCCAAGGGAGACTGTGGCTCTCCTGCTTCCATTCCCATCCAGAAGAGCTGGCTATAGGAATATATTTTACATAGCACACTAAACTGGAAATTCTGCAAAACAAAATTTTAAGGCTGCACAGTTGACCACACAAAATTAATAAAAGACAGAATTAAATGTGTGTAATTACACAGTGTTAATCAGAGATGCTGGAATAGGGATCCTTGACTTCCCTGGATGACTTGCAGGATGCTCTATTGACATCCTCCCCTTTTTACAACTCACTGAGCAAATCTAGACCAGTATATGATGTACTCTTTCAATTTAGAACAATACAACTGAATCATTGTTACTCAAGGCAGATACACACATGCTCTCTCTCAACTCCTGGGAATACATTTTCATCCCTAATCAGCATCTGCACATTTGAAAAATATCCTGAGTAAACCACAGCCTCAGCACAGGAGCTGTTTACTTTTAAAACACATTTGAATCACTTCACTCCTGTCATGAACTACGCTAAACTTACCAGGAGAAGATAGTCAGAGAGCTGTTTCTGAGAAAATTGTATCAAAAATCAGACCAAGGGAACAAAGACCAAATTAAACTTCATATTGAGAACATTTACTTAAAGATGTTGTTGAACACATTATCTGGCAATTTGAATTATTCTAGCTTGTTAGAAAAAAGGCTGAAGAGAGTCTCTTCATGCTAGGTACTTTCACCAAGTCAACAATTTCATTAATAATTTGCTGAAAAGTTCAGTGATCAGTTCAGAGAAAGGCTTTTAAGCACATTAATCATAATACAAAAGTGACACTACAATGATTGTGCAAGGCTTATTCAGTGATACAGAATGAAATCAGTGCCAGGCTGATGGACACTCCATGCTTCTTCAGGAAAAAATAGCTATGAACAGTGTGTCTGCCTACTTATTTAATCAACAGTACTGCTCCTGTAATTCTGGAGTGTATCAGCACCGAAAAGCCTCTCTGTGTTTAAAAATAAAATAAATTAATCCATAATCATGACATTGATAAATAGGCTGAAATAAGAGGAATGGCTAAGTGTGGTGGCTGGCTCACAGGATTTGGGCATGAAATGAATATTTTCTTGGAGTTCCCTGTGTATGTTATAATGATGAATTTAAGGGAGGCTGTGTAAAGAGAGGCAAATATTTCATAATTATTCCCAGCTTCCTCATTTTGGAGAAATGGTTTTAGAATGTTTTTCCTGGTAAACTGGTTGTTTACCACGTGTTCTTTTGTACAGGCTGTGACAGCTACAGTGGGAGAAAGAGCTGATGCTCTCAAGGTAATTGTTCATGCTGGGTAACACCTTATCCACATCCAGGAGTATTTATTTCAGGAGAAGCTCCAAAGATGTGGGAGTTATTCAGCCTGAGTAAGGATAAGCAAGCTTCTAAGGAGATGTGCAACACATTTATGATGTGATTTACCCTAGAGCTTTTTTTTTTTAAATAAAGAGTAAGGTGACTGCATTTTTATTCAAAAGGGTTTGTAGTAAACCCTCAGATGTGGATCTTCAACAGGGAATTGAAATGAAAAGCAGAGTGCCTGATGGAAAAACAAGGGATAGTTCCAGAGGGTCTGATATAAAACAAGACACAATCAAAAGAGGAAACAAGAAGCACTAATAGGTAATGCAGTGAGAGAAGACAGAGGCAGATAGAAAGTAGAGTAGAAATGAAAGCACAGTCAGTGATGTGGTGCTATGCGGGAGGATGACAAGTCTCATCTCAAAATGCACTTCAGCTAATTTTAGAAAAACAACGAAAAATCATAACATTAAGCACAGTCACAGTACTAAGAAGAAAATGAAATCTTCCATGTGGGTTCAAGTCTTTATATATCTTTGTTTATAGCAAAATATCACACATTTTTTCCCAGTATTTCTTTGTCAGGGCAGTTATGCACGTTTATCAAATGCCTTACTTGCAAACAAAACTATTTTGAGATAGTGGTGAATTTGAGTTTATTAATGACTTGATTTGCCTCATCTATTCCTCCACAAGACTGACCCTGGTCCTCACTGAATAAATTTCTGACATTTGAACTGTAAACCAAAAGCCTCAATGGGCCAGACAGTGATATGAACCTGTGATATTTTATAGCAGACAGCAAAAACCCGTGAGATTCCTTAAGAGTAAAGATTCTTTTTCTCCCACAAGCCCTCACAACTGAAAACAAAATTCTGCAGCTCTAGAGCAGAAAAAAGTGGAACAAGGAGTCCAGAATACAAAAATATAATTTCCTTTTCATGCACTAATACACACAATTACCACACATGGATTTAGGAATTACTTTAAATGTAATAAATATGAAATTGTGCAGGCTTGGTTTTTTGGGGTTTTTTTGGGGTTTTTTTTTAATATTCTGTCTATGAAGGGATGTTTAATATTAAGAGGCACAAGAATCTGCAACCCTTTAAGCTGATGAGGATACAGCCACAGTGGGGCAGTCAAGGACAAGATACAAGATTTGCCTCTAGAGCACCTCCAGAAGCGCAGGGAGCAGATCAAATATTATAGATACTAAGGGAAAATCCCACAGTGCTTAGTCAGGCAAAACTCCCATTGGCCTCAACAGGAGTTCTGCCTGAGTAAGTAGTGAGCAAAGACTGTGATGTCTGACCCAGATTTCTCAGAGTCACACCAGTCTAACACGTTTTTCAGACAGACGAGCACCGTGCCGCAATATTCCTGCGACATTCTGCTTAAAGGGGAAAACAGGAACGGCAAACTGGGAATCATCCTCCCCTCCCAAACCCCCCTCATAACCAAGGGAAGAATGCACAGCTGGGCAAGGAGCTGCTATCCTGACAGTCTGCCAAAGAGCAAGACTAAAAAGAACGCAAGGAAATACAAGTTTGCCACTGCAAAGTTTTGAAAATCTGATAGATAAGGAAATTGCACATGTGATATTCCCAAGGCTTGTGTATGACTGAAGATAATCTAGCTTTCATTCCTGTAAGCAAATAGGCAACAGTGAAAAACTTCTTACTGTAGTTATCCTTTTGGTTTAGGGCAAATTACAGTTCCTCCATGGTCAGTGAAAATTCCTCTGGTTGATTTCACTGGGGATTAATTTAGGTGAATAACTAGGCCAGTCTTGTTCCCAAGTTAACATTTCTGTTACAGAAATATGAAAGTAGATTAAGTTTAACACATGTCTACCTTGCTTCAGAAACTTCCTTCTGTACTTACAGAATCTCATTTACAACAACTTTGATATCATGTACAGGAGAAATATTAGAATTAGCAACAAAGTGAGCAGAACAATTCATCAGCCTGTGAGACATGCATATTTTTTTACTTCTGTCTAGCTGAAGTGAACACCAAAACCTTGACACAACAGCAACCAGGCCACAGGTTGCCCCAGGAGGGCAAAGGAGAGATGATGAAACATCAGTACTGCACATCTAAACACAAAAGCAAAAAATCATATTAGGCTAGAACCGCCCCCTTTCATATTTCACTGGATCTAGCCTTGGCCAGATTCCTTATAATAAAGAGTAGTTGAACAATATGGAAAGATAACTCCTTTTTTATCTGTGAACTCTTCCATCATTAATGTATCCTAAACCCTCCCAGATGTGCAAAATTACCCAGAAAAGCAAGCAGAATCATAGAATCATTTAGTTTGGAAAACACGTCTGAGTTCATCAAGTCCGCTCATTACCCCACCACCACTGTGTTCATCACTAAAACACATCTCTAAGTACCAAGATCTTTTAAACACCTCCAGGGATGGTGACTCTACATACACTCATACATATAATGCTGATATTTGCCCCCCAAAAGTCCCCACTTGCTCTCTTCACATAAGTAAAGGAAGAACAAGAATCCTGTTTTTCTCCAGACTTGTGTTTTGGAAGACTGGATATCAGAATTCCACACTAAAATAATCAGGATCAAGTCCTTGCTAAATTAACAGAATTCGTTTTTGTGTTACCATTTATTTTCATGGAACATGAACATAAATAGCGTCTCTGAAATTTTAATGCCTCTTTCTCATTTGATAAATTTCAAATTGATGACAGTCACTAAGAAACATAGGCCTGGCCAGTCACATGCAAATACAACGTAGGGCAGTTCCTCAGGAGGCAGGCAGAAAACCCTCCACCCCTTAAAAGGCAGTGCCACCGTCTGCCAGAACTTTAGCACCCAGGAATTCCCAGTTCTGGAAAACAAACCTGATTTCATCATAGTCTTGCAGCGCTGCCCAGAATTTTCCATCTCTTCCAGGGTCATAACTCTTTGCTCTCCAGTTGACACAACCTGCTCAGTGCAACACACACCACAGCAGGGGAAGTGAGACAGAAACATGAATGATCTACAGCAGCTGAAGACACAGGATGAGTCTCCTCCTCTCCAAGCTCCTTCCACGTGAGCTTTGAAGTACCCACCTGAACTGTGCCTGAATAACTGACTGCTTTTAAATAACCAAGTCCAACAGGTGCCTGGTTTTGTTTTTTCTTTTTTTTTTTTTTACTAGAGTCAAGAATTCATTTAATTATACTCATGGACATAACACATCCTGCTGTGTAATATGCCAAGATTTAATTATGAAGCTTTACAAAAGCCTGGTGAAGCCAAGTGCTTCGAATTTTCAACCCAGAAGTTTTATGTGCCTTTATGCAGTGTAGTTACTTTTTACAGTGGTATTTAATGTGGCTCATAAATTCCCATTGAGAGTGGTACAACAAATGAAAACAAAAAATCATCCAGATCTTATTTCCTTTCACCTACCAGTAACTAAATAAAGGAGTTAGAGCTGAGCTGTTTGGCTCACTGGTGCTGAATGGTTTTCTTCTCCCAGTGAATTACCTACCTCTTGTAAGCACACAGTAAACAAATTCTGTAATAGTTTCTTAACTCATCTTTGAAAGGTACCAGTGGTTTTTAATGAGAAAAAAAAACCCCAAACCCCACCTACATGAATAAGCTACATTCTTTTTCAAGGCTTTCAAGAGATTGTCCTGTTCTATATATCAAAATACCATAACCTATGGGAATTACTGTCAGCTGACACGCTACTGAAAGCAACTGCTTTGACCTTCATGAGCCTTGAAGCTCACTGAACAGTATATAGGAGCTGTGCATAGTGCAGGTGTGTTCCAGCACAGGAAAGGTATTTTATGATTTACTGCACCTTGGTTGATACACTGGACACTGAAATCCTAAGTGAACTGTGATCCTTCATTTGCAATGAACAAAACAGGCTTTCAAGATTACATTCATTCACAGAATTAGCAACAGAGCTTTGGTTTTAAGCCAGTACACCTACTTTTTTACTCCTAAGTGTGGATAGTGTTGTTCTGAGTGAATAAAGATCTCACTAAAAATGTATAAGCATGTTCTGCATGTTTACAATAGCTCCTTCAATTGTAGTTTGAAAATGGCAATTCTCATGAAATATTATGAATGCGTGCAATCAAATCCATATGGGGCTAAAACCCCAGCTGTGTCTGAAATTAGATTAACATTCTCAAGATTGTTAGCTTTAAAAAAAAATCTATTAACAGTATGAAGAATTAACCAAATGACTGCTCACAGTATGCAGTGCATGTATACACATACATGTAAGTGTATGGCCTGCATTTATTGGGCTGGTTTCCAAGGAGGAGAGTGTGCACAGACCATTTTTCAAGCTTTTCATGCCCAGTTTGTCAGTAACTTTGGTGCCTTGGTCAGCCCCATGACTTTTCAAGAACACCACCTGTAGCTTTCTGAGATTCATAATCCCCTTTTAACTCTTACTTCAGAGATTATATGTGCATTCACTTTTTCCACCTCCTCTGTCCTTGCACAGCTACTTAAGATTTGCTCGAAGATGCAACATTGCCTCTTTGTATGGACTGAATACTGACAAATTTTGAATATTACACCAAAGACAGTCTTGACACTTGTGACTCTCAGTGAGGGGGAAAAAAGCAATCGCTTGCAGGGTTAAATGTCACAAACTGATTTATCAATTATCTCCTAAGATGCAAAGACCTCTCAGAGCTCCAGCACTACAGATCTGTAAGTAGCTCATTCCCAGTCCTATGAAACATTTTTTAATAAAACCACTGAGAGATGTTCAGAGAGTCAACCTGAGAAGTGGCAAAAGCACATACATGTAGAGTTCAAAACTCAAATTTGTTAATATGAAAATGGGAGGAGCCAGAGAGACAAAATGCTGAAATCTAAGCTAAAAGAAAGGCAGAGCTTGCAAATCTTAACAGGCAGCATGCTTTAGATTGATTACACTACAACATATTCTAACTTGAAATTAAATTGGATTACAATGAATGATGGATGTTGCTTTGAAAGCCACATAAGGAATGAAGTACAAAATACCACCTTTTTTACAGCCAAAATCTTAGGACAAACTTATGTTGAATTCATCAACATCATAATTTTGGGAATGAAAAACTGAAATGCAAATTTCCAACTGTATTTCTCTGCCAAATCCATATTTGGACTTCTTACTTGGAGTGGCATGAAAGAACAAAGCAGGGACGAGATTAACTTTTATAATTAAATTCAACCATTAAGCTTCTTTTTAATTTCTGCACATCTAAATGAAAATTTGCATGCTTTCTGGTATGCATCCTCAATGAACTCAAATGACTGTGGAAGTGAGTACTCACAGAAGGACAAGGTTTGACAAAACATGGAGAGAGTTTAATTTTATTTTTATGTTTCACTGCTGTCCTGGGATCTTCCTCCTAAGGGTGTCTGGCTTTGTTGTGGTGTTTTATAGCTTGTTTCTTTCTATAACTAAATTTAAGGAGGGTTAAATAAACTAGAAAACCTCTTAGATGAACTTGGGATCACAGCTGATGAAAGCTGAAGAGAGAGTTTGAAAAGGAACGTTTCCAAATGTTTAAATTTTGTCATATTTTCATCTTCAGAGGCATCTGATATGAACATCTCATCCTAATCCCCCCCCAAGTTTTCTTACTTCCTAGTTTTTATAAAGATTACTAGCCTCAATCCTTGCTTCTCTAATGAATCTAGTAAGTCTGAAATCTTCCTGGATGGGATATTTCACCCAAATGGCTTGAGAAGAGTCAGACCCATAAAGTTTACAAAGTGATTTGGGAAATACAATGCAATAAATGAATTCTCTAACTACTATTAAGGAAAGAAGAAAATATTTCATATAGCAAGGCTGAATGAATGGATTCAGAAATAAAGCTGATAAAAGAAATCTAGAATACATTTCATTATCATATAATTCCATTTGTAGCAGCTTTTTGGCTCACTAAAATTCAGATTTAATGCAGACTATTAAGGTGTCACGTGTCACCTGTATGAGAAATACCAGTTTTGCAGTTGTGCCAGAAATTCTGTTTGGATTATAAATACTTTGCTTCATGTAAAGAGTTGTTCTGGGGCCATGTGGCTCCTTTTGAAATACATGTGAACCCTGACCCTGTTTTAATCTAAATGAATCTACAACATCTAACACAGTCTATCTAAAAGCAGGGACACAGGAGCCTAGATGTCCTCTGTATTGACAGAAATGCTTGTTTATATACTAGCAGTGTCTTTTTATGGCTAACTGTTGCCTTGCAAACCACTACTAAAAATTAAAGTTTTGTCTCCAAAGGCAAAACCCACATAGCACTCAGTTATCCCAAAGTTTGCCTTATCTTTTCCTGATCAACCTGGAACACAAAGATTTGCAGTCTAATGTTCCTGACATTTAATTCCTCCATCCCTTTCTAAAATTATATCTTACTGTAAATGTTTTGATTCCAGGTAACCAACAGGAATCAATATTTTATTTTCTAAAACCCCTCTCATCAAAGACATATTTACATCCCTTGTCTCAGTAGGCTGGAAGACAAAAGAAATACATTCACACAATAATTGACCAGTGCATCACAGACACAGAAGTCTGGTTTTGGCTTACAGCGTATTGTAGATAATTTCCAAAGAAAACATCCAATTGTACCATTCAGTTTCTGACACCAGGACTGAGACAGAAAGGGGAAGATAAAATAATCAGTTTCTTCTGAGCACTGACAGTGCTGTACTGAGAGATGTGAGGCTAGAAAAACCACTATTCAATATGCAGACCCACTCCATGGATTTCTTGCAGTTACAGGTACAGGGCTGTTATCAATAAAAATCTCTGTGGAGATGATACATGAATTCTAAAAGCACCAGAATCTTTGAGAGTACACTGAGGGTTTAACCTTCACGTGGTGAAAACACAGTATGGAACTAAAGGGATGCTATAAAACCCTCTAGGAATACACATGGCCTGCTGTTGGGAAGATGTTCATGAGGGGGAAAGAGGTCAGTGCCAAAATGATGAGCAGGGAG